>NC_060274.1:121799600-121896661 GCF_021613505.1 Equus quagga | reverse complement strand
CTTGTCTGTAACCTTCTTGCTTGTCTATAACCTTCTTGCTTGTCTGTAACCTTCTACTTTAACAGTGAGAAACCTGGATCCCACCATCCACTATCCGTTTGCTTAATTATTTAATTCCAATATACATGTATAGTAGTGTACATTTATTTAATTCCAATATACATGTATAGTGGTGTTAGAACTGTTACCTTGTACTCCTGTAGGAAACAACTTTATCCGTTAGAATACAGTACTTAGATTCAGTTCCTTTTGCTTTTAGTTTTGCAGACTCTATTCATTTCCAAAGTTACTTAGGTCAGCACCTTTTTTCCTACTCCCTTCATTGAGGTTGTTGCATATATTTGTAATACAATTTGGTTTGCTTGTCACAATCTGCATTTTGTCTCAGAATCCCCTGATTCTACCAAATGATTTTTTTAATTTACACATGATAAAGTTAATTCTTTGTGTTGTAAGATTGTGTAAGTTTTGCCAGACCCGTACTGTGATGCATCCACCATTACAATATCATGCATGCAGTGTCATTTCACCACCCTAACAGTCCCCTGAGCTTCACTTATTCATCACTCCACACCTTCCCCCATACCCCTGGGAACCACTGATCTTTATACTGTCGCTATGGTTTTGCCTTTTCTCACATGTCATATAGTTGGATTCATACAGTATATAGTCTTTTCAGACTGGCTTGTTTTGCTTAGCAATGTGCATTTAAGCTTCCTCTGTGTCTTTTCTGATACCTTTTTTACACAGCACTATATTTTTAAGATCTGTCTGTATTGCTGTGTATACATTGATTCTTTTTCTTTTTTTTTTTTTAAGATTTTATTTTTTCCTTTTTCTCCCCAAAGCCCCCCGGTACATAGTTGTGTATTCTTCGTTGTGGGTTCTTCTAGTTGTGGCATGTGGGACGCTGCCTCAGCGTGGTCTGATGAGCAGTGCCATGTCCGCGCCCAGGATTTGAACTAACGAAACACTGGGCCGCCTGCTGCGGAGTGCGCGAACTTAACCACTCGGCCACGGGGCCAGCCCCCGATTCTTTTTCTTTTAACCTTTTCATTCCTCTGTGTTGTATATGTAGTATCTTTGCTCATCCACTCTCTGCTTGCTGGACACCAAATTGCTCCCAAACTTTGCGTCCCCCAAAGCCCACCCAGCTACACCACCACGAATAATGTGGCAATGAACCACCTCCCATATATGCCTTTATGAACCTGTGTGAGCTTTTCTTTGACATTATCTATCTATCTATTTATCTATCTAGGAACGGAATTGCCAGATCATAGGGTGTATGTTTACTTTATTTGACTAGTGCCAGATTGCCCTTTAGAATGGTTTTACTGAGCCAGGAATGTGTGAGGAGCTTTTCTTTGTGTGTGTGTTTATCTGTTTTAAAAATTATCTCCTTATCCCCACCAATACTTCATATCATCCAGATTTCTAGATGTAAAGTATATAGGAATCGAGTGATATCTCATTGTGTTCATTTGTATTTCTGTAATTACTAATGAACCTGAGCATCTCCTCACATGCTTTTAGTCTTTACTGATTTTTTCTATTGGGGATACTGTCAACTTTTTATTGCCAATTTGCAGGTATTTCTTATATATTTTAGAGATGAATCCCTGTCAGTTTGGAACATTAGAAAATATCTTTCTCATTATATCATCTGTCTATCAGCTTTGTTCATGATGCCCTTTGTTGAATAGAATGATCAATTTAGTCTTTGTCTTGGTCGGTGGTAGTACCATTTACTGACCTGCTGGAAACCTGGAGAGGACTGGGGTGGGCTGAGCATAGGAATTGCGAGTTTCATTTGGCTGTTAAGTTAAGGATGCCTTTCCAGCCTTCAAGGAATCTTGAGTAGGCAGTTGGATATGCGAGCCTGGAATAAACATTTGTTAGGTTTAATGTTTTAAATTGTTTTTATTGTTCCTTGAAAATTATATTTTCTCCTTTTATTTATGTTTTAAAACTTAAAGTTTTGTTTAAAGTTACTGAGAAAATTTTTATTTAAGAAATTGGAATTGAAGGTACTTTGAATTGTATAGTGATTTTTTTTTGCTACATGTGTAATTTTGATCACAATTTCATTTTTTCTTATCCCAAATATTTAATCCATGTAGAGTCATGGTTACCCAAGGAAATGTGCAGTCCTAACCCCACTCACCCCCCCCCCCCCCCCCATGTCCCTGAGTCTCCTGGCTTGTTTCAAGGGCTCTCTGGATATTTCATAGAACATTTACTGTTCACCTTATAAATGATACTATTTCTCCATTTCACATTTAGATTCTAAGAAATAACTCAAGGTGACTCTCATGTTTAAACTGAATGTGAAGATAGATAGTTTTGATGCAAATCTGTAATATGTTCATGAGATTCAGTTATCAAGTATTGAATATTATAGTTTCAGGACCATCTTCCTTGAGAAGAAAATGCCATGGGTATGCAAAGTGCATCCTTTGTAACATGTAAAAAATTTTTATTTCAGGATTATTATTTAAAAGCAAAATATTAATTATTAAATGCTTTTTAAAAGAGAAACAAGACATTTTCCTGCAATTCTTGTCAGGTTTCTCATGTCAGAAGTTTATCTTTGGCAACTTCTGGGCTTGCAAACGACAGAAAAATGTTTGAGTCGAACAATACTACTAGTGTACTTTTCTCTGTCTCTCTCTTTTTTTTTAAACTTTTCTCTTTGTTAAGGCTCACAAAGGTCATCAATTCTAGGTTCCACCCAGACTATGATTTTTTTACAAGATTTATTTTTTATTTTCATCAGATAAAAGAGTTGTTTTTATTATACACAATTGTATGTTCATCCGTTATTTATCTTTTTATAAACCATAGCTAATTCATTATCACATATACGTGTGATCTTAAGTAGAACTAATCCTTTTGGTTGTTGTAAATAATACTGAAATTCTAATTCGCATATACAGTCATTAACACAAATCCATGGTTTTATAAATTAAAATATATTCATAACGTGGTTTTTATTATTTAGGAAGGATGTCTATTATCTTAGCTATTTAACTTTATAGAGGTGACATTTCTTCCAAAAGGAATGTGACCATCCTTGAAAAGCCAAAACAAAGAAAATCTTTCTTTTAGGTACAGAAAAAAAAAAAAGCCATATATTGCTGTGCTGAGCACTCATAAAAATGACTGGTGGTGCTTTCAAGCCTCATTCATCAGGCTTACATTTTAGAGGAAAAAATCTCATTATCCACTCCATATTCACTTAAGTTTTAAGTGCTTAGAAGGCTTGTCATAACCTAGACTCAAGGTCTGAAATGGTAAATCTTGACAGGTCTCAATTTTAGCAGCTCCCCTGGCACTGCCAGAACTGTGAGCACCCCTGCTACATACACGAGCTTTACATTCTATCCCGCCCTCGTTCTTTCGTGTTTCCCCCATCACTCCTAACTTTGTAATATTGTTAGCTTTTACATCTTCCCTTATTTTAAAACCAGATTAATCTAAAAGTTTACTCTTCAGTAAGAAACACCAGAAGAATATGTGGGGCACATTGCATTTGTATTAACACATTTTATCACAATAGGCGGGTGAGAAGTTCATTATCATATCCAAATAGGCCTAGAGAACTAGATTTCTGTGAGTATAAATATAAAAACCTTATATTTACCTTCGTTTTGTGCCCTTTCTATACTGCCCTGTGCTCTCTCTCCCTCTGCCACACCATGCTGACTTCTCGAACAGCAGAATTATTCTGATGGTTTAAAATGTATTCCATCTGAGTATATAACTTTGGGTTAGGAGAGAAAGGACTGGGATTTTATTTTTTTATTTGTTAGTATCTGAGAAGTGACAGGTTAAAATGTGCTGCTTGTGTTTAAAAGCATGTATATCATATATATGGTTCTTTCACTTGCCAAAGTATGTCATTTATGTTAACAACATTTAGATACTAATTTTCCTCATTTGAGAAAGTAGTATCTTTCCTTTCAGAATGCATTTTTTTGTAAGTTACTTAAAGAATTGAATGAGGTCATTTATTAATAATACTCAAAGCTAATAAGACGTCATCCTTCAGCTCTCAGAAGAGAGGCATTAATAGAAACTATTTTAGTGGGGAAAAAACTGCTTGGTTTGAAAAACTCTCCTTTTATGCTTTCTAATGTCAAGTTCTCCCTTAAGGAAAAGAAAGTCGGACAAGACAGTTCCTACAGAATGAATCCTAATTTATCTCTATTGGATGCCCGTGGCAAACTAGTTCCTGTTACTCCACTGTCTGATAGTTCTGAAAACTGAACAATTAATTTAAGTGACTAATATTTTTAAAAATATATTGATAATTTAAAATTATCACAAAATTACATTTTTCCAATAACTTCTTATACCAGCTGTGGTGTCCAACTTAGAGTCAGAAGATAAGGGTTCAGATATTGGCTGCTACTTGGATATGTCCAAAGAGAGCAGCTCTGTGAATTTTGGAATTTATGGAGGTGCTAGGATGTAAAATAAAGCATAAAAGTATGGCATTTTTAAGACAAATAATGATTTGGTTGTATTGTGTTTTTTTCTTTTTCATGTAATAGGCTCTGTACCCCTACTTATTTGGTCTGTGTTTTCATAGCAGCCTTGAGATATTGGGACAACGACGTAACACTGCATATAGACTGGCCTTAGAATGGAGTTTGAGGCTGAATAGGGGTCATGTAGACAGAGGTGAAGTTATATTAATGTATTTCCTATCAAGGCACTGCATGGAAATTGTAACCTGTCTTCTGCCTCTTGCTTCTCTGTTAGCTTGTCTGACAAAATTAGAGAATAATTAAAGATGAACAACAGAGCCCCTGTCCTCACACAAGTGCATCATTCCCACATTAAGCCCACTTCAGTCATTTTTTTATTAGCTATGACAAAATAATGATAATGAAATAGCTATGTGCCAAGCACTGTTCTAAGTACTTTATGTGTACAATTTAATTTAACCATTGCAACAACTCTGTGATGTTAGATAATATCACCTCAATTTTGCAAGACAGGGAATTGAGACAGAGAGAGAGATTAATTGAATTGTCCAAAGTCACACAACCAGTAAGTGGCAGAACAGCATGTCATCCCAAGTGGTCTGACCCCAGAGTCTACGCTGATTCTCACCGCAGGGTTCCTGATTCTCTTAGCACTGTTCTTGCCAAAACAATGAGAAATATAAGCTAAAATACAGTCACTGAGATCGATTGCCAATGATGCCTTATAAAATAATCATCTGAATGGCTCTTAATAGGATCATATTAATTTTTATTAAGATAAACAACTAAATGGAAAAGCAACATTTAATTATCTTCATAGATAAATAGAGAGATAGCTCATCAATTGAAAACCATGCCTGCAGATTAAAGATCCTGAGTTTTCAAGTATTTTTCTCACGGGATGGTATTCAGACCCTTCACCAGGTGCACAATATATCTCAGAAGAAATGCTCAACTACCATGACAGAGATGTTAAATGCCAAATATTTAAAAAATAATGTTACTGATTATTAGAATAAAAGGCTTCCCATGACCTACTTCTTAATGTCTCCTGCAACAAAGAATTACTGACACAGAAAAAAAATCAAAATATTTAGTCCTGCCTTTTTTTATGTCTGTCTTTATTTTTACTTGTTTTTTCTAAAAAGTTTTTCTCTAAGTTGTTAGCAATTTTATATACATATATCCATCTATTTCACTTGCCATGTATCATTGGCTTGTGTTATAGTCTGCCAAAATCACACACATTTTGCATATTTTAAGCTGGAACAACAAAGTCATGACAGGGTTAATCATGATGAATGGTCACTAAATCTGTGATAGTATTTAATTTGGATTTGGAGAGTGAAAGAAGAGAGGATATTAAAATGCCAGTGACATTCAAGAGCAAGACCTTTATTTTTTATAATCCCCAAGACTGATTTTCCTACAGATGACTTCAGAAATTAAACCCTAGAAACATCCTTGGTACACTGGTCTTTCTAAGTGCTGGCACTCAACGGTGGAAATGCGGTGCTCTGAATGTCCAGGGCTCGAGGAAAAAAGTACTATCAGTTATTTAGAATCTGATTTATGCCCTAAGAGAGTGGCTGCCCCTCTTTGTGATTTCAGGGAAGCCAGGTATCAAGGAGCAATTTTCAAAGAATTGAAAGCTGGTGCAGGGTTATGAATAAACTCTGGGAAGCTTTGACCTTCCTTGTCAAATGATAAGGCCATAAATATGTGGGCAATTCTGCTTTGTTGTGAGTACCTGTTCTTTTCCATCATTGTGGAGTTTCTAGGATACCATAAATTGGTACCAGCAAAACTAAAACTAAATTTTTCATTGTATAAAAATAATAGAAGAGTAGAAAATATAAATTAGAGAACACAGGAGGCAACCTCTTGTGTGTTGCTCCTGAAGTATTTCTGGAATTAGAGGATCCAATTTTGGAAACTTTATAATATCCTAATCAAATTTAAAATAACTATTTGGTCACATTTTATCATTTATTTAAACAATATTAAATAAATGACTTTGGGGTAGGAAGTGAGATAGTTAATATACAACATTTTAGTACTTTTTTCCCCACTGTGCCAAATTCATTAGGAAATATGGCTCATTCTCACTTTGAGGTAGTCTTTTTAAAGAATGACATACAGTACAGTGAATTTAAGTACATGCAGTGTTGCTAAGCATAAAATGTTCTGTTTTAATGATGTGTTATCTTAATTTCATTAAGATGAAATTTAACGATTGTTGGGGAACCTTTTTCCCCTAACTTCTTCTTACCTTTCCCAAGTTGATAGCTTAGGAAAGAATAAAGATGAGGGGAGTTCAGTCCATGTAACCAAAGAGAAGGGGGCAAAGGAAAGCTAGGGGTGTTCCTTTAGAAATAAAGAAATATAAAACTTGGCATACTTCCACTTTTTAAAAAGGTATCCATACACTGTTTTGAACAAAAGTAAAAAAAAGAAAAATATATATATATACATACCTGTTGTTCTGTTTTATGGACATTTAAAGAAGCAGAAAGGGCACAGGAAACGAGAAGGAAAAAAGCCTCAGGGATACAAAGATACAGCAGTGTCGACAAAGTCATCTGGAAAGGGACGGCAAGAGTTCCAGAGTGTGTTACAAATGTGTGTAACAAATTACCAGAGAACTTCGTGGCTTAAAACAACAGCAAACCTATCATCTCTCAAAGTTTCTCTGTGGGTCTAGAATTTGGGCTTTTCTGGGTGCTTCAAGCTTGGGGTCTCCTGAAGTTCAGGCGTCAGTCATGTGATTCCAAGGTGACTCACTCACATACCTGGCAAGTTGGCGCTGGCTGTTTGGAAAGGAGGAGGCAGCTCCATTCCTCTCCATATGGGCCTCTTCAGGGCTGCTTGGATGTCCTCACAACATGGTGATTGACTTCCCCCAGAGCGAGTGATCTGCAAGAGCAAGAAGCAAGGAGGCAGCTGTAATATTTTGTATGATTTAGCCCAGAAGTCACACTCCAACATTTCTGCAATATCCTATTGATACTCAGAGGTAGCCCTACGCACTGTGGGGAATCACCACACAAGGCATAAATACTAAAAGGCAAGGTTGATTGGGTGCCATTTTGGAGACAGACTGACAGGGAAATTTGATGAGTGGTAGACACGCATGAGCATGTACACCTGTATGAATAGGAGAGGGTAAGAAACTAGGTCGTTCAGTTGGGAGGTGAATGTGAGCGTGATCATCCTGCAATGCACTTGATTTGTGACAAAGACTGTAATATTAGTTCTCACTTCAAACACAATGCATCACATCTCGTATGCTTAATTGTGCCTTCATGATGATAATAATCTCCTTTACAACACAGAACTGTAAAGCTAAGCTGCATTAAGGCGTGAGATTTCTCTCAGAAATATTACCATAGTCTTACCTCAAGACATCAGAAACTACACCCCCCCCCAAAAAAGTCAGTATTTTTACTTTCTGATGTTAAAGACTCTTACCTCATATATAAGAGGTACCAAAATAAGACTCCTATAACAATTAAGATTATGATCTATATCACTTGAAAGGTATATTTATTCCAACATTTTTCCAATACATAATATATAGTATATTATGGGGTACTTTTCAAGTTGCTTTCAGAAGACGAATTATCCCAACATTCTTGATGCAAAAAAATGCGACCAAGCAAATTGACCTAAAATTAAAAGTAATGCGTTGTTGCCCATTTTAATACTTTTATATGGTAAAAATGATAGTGAATGTTTATAGAGCAGTTACTCTGTGGCAGGCACTATTCTAAATATCTCACATATCAAGTCATTTGATCCCACAACAGCCACTTTATTCTGGCTTTATAAATGAGGAAAGTGAAACTCAGACATAATAGAAAAGAGATTCAAATCCATGAAGTCTTTCTTCAGCACCCATGCCCTTAACCACAGCCCTCTACATAGAACAGACTCCCTCAGGCTAGCTCAAAGCAAGAATTCATTAATAATGACAGCATTTCTCTCAGACTCATTCCACAGACAGAATCTAAAGTCTAGCCAGACTCCTCAGGGTCTAGAAAAGCGAAATGGAAAGAAAGCTTTCAGAAAGCCTGGAGTGTTTCTCTTGAAGGGTGAGGTCAGTGTGGAAGTAGGTAGGTCTGATTTACTTTTTAAAAGGATCACCTTGGCTGCTGAGTTGAGAACGAACTCTGGTGAGGCAAGAGGAGGTTTTGTTATGGTGACTTGAATAAGGTGGAAGTGAAGGAAATTGTGAGAAGTGATGGGAATCTGGATATGTTTAGAATATGGAGTAAATAGGATTTCTTTATGGGTATGAGAAAAGAAGAAAAACTTTTCACCTAAGGGTGGAAGGATGGAGTAGATATCAACTCAGATCAAAAGCTGTGAATGGGGTGGGTTTGAGATAAAAGATCAGGTTGTGTCAAATAGGCAGTTGGATGTTCAAGACCAGAGTTAGGGAGAGAAGTCTAGGCTGGAGATACAAATTTGGGATTCACCAAGATCTAGATGATTGAGATCACAAATGCTATAAATGAAGGTAGATTAGAAGCAAAGTAAAGATAGTATATCAAGGAGGAGAGAGTGATAACCCATTGTGAATTCTGCTGATAGGGGTAAGGTAGAGGAGAATGTTTGTACTTGAAATAATTGTGGGAAGCTGGTAGGTCAAGTCAGATGATGATGAATAATTGACCATTGGGATTAGCAATTTGGATGTCATTGATTATCTTGATGAAAGCCAATTTGAAAAAGAGGTGGGAGCAAAAGCTTAATTGGAATAAATGCAAGAGAATTGGAGGAGAGGAATTGGAGACAGTGAATTTAGACAATGCTTTCTAGGAGGTTTAATGTCAAGAGGACCAAAGAAATGGGATAGTAAGCTGATAGCTAGCATGTGAATTGGAGGTCAAGAGTAGTTATATGAAAACAGCTAAGCTTAGTGCCCCCTTTTTGATAAATATTTATTGTATTTCTACTATGTGTCTAACATTGTCCAAAGTTTTAAAAATATAAAAATTAATCAAATATAGCTTCTCTCCTTAAGGTATTTACCTTCCCCTTCCAGTAAGGGAGTCAGACTTAAATTTATGAGCTGTGGAGCTGAAGACTGTGCAAGTAGCCAAGGCTGCAGGTTCAGGGACGGCTTTGGAGAGGAAGGATGATAGAGGAATTGATGTCTGAACCGAGTCTTGGAACTTGTACCATCTGAGTATTAACCCAACTGCTTCTAATTAATATTTTCTAGGATCTTGGGGAGAAACAAAATTGTCCTATTTGTTCCTGACTAAAAGTAATCAAATGTTTTAAAAAATACTTTGGTGTGTTAATTTTCTTAATCTTTGCCCAGTCATTGATTTTGCTTTAACCATTCTTTGTGAACTTCTGGAAAACCCAGTAAGTGTGTTTTGAAAACATGAATGAGTGTCCCACACATTCTTATCAGCATCTTCCATATATTCAATCACTAGCAAAGAAGAATTAAATAAATGGGACATGTAAAGAGAATGGGAAATGTTGAAGAGAGGTCAAGGAAGATAGTTATTCATTCACTTCATTCATTCATTTACTGCACAAGTATTTATTATTTAGGATAAACCTTGGGTAAGGTCATGCAAAAGCTTAACTTGGTGATTGAATATAGGGAACAAAAAGCAAGCATGGGAAGAAAAGCAAAGGAATGAAATGATTCTGACCAGCTTTTGAAGTTAGAAGCCTAGAAAAACATGATGATGTGCTAAAAAGAAGTGGACTTGAAAATCATGGCATACTTGCGTTTAGATCCCGCATCTACTAGTTACTAGTTGAGGGATCTTGAGCAAGTTAATGACTGTACTGAGTCTATAACCTCTGTCTTAGTAGTAACTCTACCACTCAAGGTTGTTATGAGAATTACGGTGCCCAGAAGAATATTAGGACATAGCAGATATTCAAAAATTGTTACCTCACTTCTCTCTCTTTTTCTTTAACTGGAACGTCCTCATTATTTCTTCTAGTTTATAAAGTTTGATAGTCATGTTGGGGTTTGAAATAAATAAATGAATGCAAAGTTGTCTTTTTCTTCCCCCTTCCTCAGGAGCACTAACAATATCCCATGAGGACTGTTAACATGAGTGGAAAAAAAACCAAACTAGACATCCGACTCAGTTTAACATGCTAAACATCAGCCATACTACATCCAGCAAGCAGAAGCACTTTCTGGAGTTTATTTAGATAGGATAATGGCTAGATCGTTCCAGTAGTTCTCTCCACTGTCAAACCACCTCACCCTTACCCTCTACCCATCGGCCAGTCTTAATGACTTACAGCTTCATAACAGAAAAGAGAAGTCCATGGTGGGTTGACGAATCTGAAAAAAGGGACGGTCAGATAGAGGAGAACGTTTGTGCTTGGCATAATTGCAGGAAGCTGGTTGTCTCTTGTTGGCATCTCTACATATAGCTCTTACATGGAAGGAAAGCTGGAGTAGTTAATACCAGGAGGAAAGTTGAGATATATATTGCAGTGCTGGCATTCCCATCAACTCTTTACCATTAGGAGAAAACTTGAGATACAAGTCCAGTGGATTTAGAGTCTGAATTGAATTTTATTTAAATTATTTGTTTGCACTGGAAAAAGAGAATCTTGTGTTATTTTAGTACTAGGCTCAGTTCATACGTGCCGGAGGGAGAGGGGTGAGTAAATCAACATCTATAAAATGAACATTTGAAGGCCTGTTCTTGGTGCCTTATGTATGTTATTTCACTTAATCCTCAAAAAAACCCAATGAGGTAGTACTATAATGCCCATTTTATATGCAAACATAAATTTATACTCTGTGTACCCTTGAAGTGTATTTTGAGTACTGTTAACAGGATTTCATAATTATTGGTCATGTGTGGTGTTGTCTTAGTGTCCAGTGAAGCAGACAGGATCTATAAAAAGAATTCTAGGCCTCTGCAGTGAGTCCTTTCATTTCAACTGGACCCGCCCTCATCGACTCTAATTTTGATAAGATTTTTCTAAGAGTATTGACACCTTTTTATAAATACTTTTTCCTTTTGCTCTAAGCCACTAATCAATCAGATATTTATTAGACACTAATATGTTCCTTCCACTGTGCTATAAATCCAACGAAAGTGAAAGGGAGGGTCTCTGCCTTCAAAGAAATTTTATTCTTTTTAAGGATATAACGTGAACTCATTTGAGAGGTGCAATACAGTAACAAAATGCTATATTTTGTAGTGTAAATAATTAAAGATTGTAGCTGTTAGAAGCAAGTGATCTATGTTAACTGGAAAGCATAGGGGGTTTTCATACAAAAGTAGAGCTTGCCCTTTGCTTGGACATTTCCCCCAGTTAAGGAAGGAGAAATAGCATAGGCATGGACAGAGAGAACATGGCATCCTGACCGTACCCTACGTTAAGCTGAGTGACATTTATCTGAAGTTATTTGAAAACTCTGTGATCACTCTTTGACTCAAAACATATCTTTCAATGTAACCTGTCCTGTTTCCACTGTTAGAAATGCTTGTTTCTGGGATAAGTATTGTCTTTAGAAGTCATCGTTTAAAATGTCGATATCTTTTGGAGGATCCATGAGTAGGTTTCTGATGGTTTAGTGTGAGAGCACTCAGCAGATTATTTTCTCTGACAAGAATAAAAGGGAGGCATCAAGATAGGATAGGATACATTGTCAAAAAGCATCAATATGGAGGTGGTAGAAAAGAAAGGATAAACCATTTCATCGATTTTATTTTGAAATAGTCTTGTATTGGGGTTAATGGGGAAATCAGGCTATCATGATAGTATTTTACTATCTCTAACAATAGTAGGTATTTCATAAATATTCTTGATTTTTGAATAAACAAACTAGTGTAACTAGCATTCAGAAGGTTTTCTTTTGGACAACCATCCAGTCTTGTCGTTAACCTTTTTCATCAGAGAGCAAGCCCTCCTCATGTCAAAACACACATGATTTCAGCCTGAGGTTATTAAATAGTTTCCAAGACAAAAATCAGATGGAGGTTATTAATTTTAAGCATATTATTTAAATATTCTGACTGTGAAAATATTAAGCCAGAATATCATAGTTTTAGATGCTGTGTGCAAAATTACTATTCCAAATCAATATTTTCCAAGGTGGGTTTCATGAAATGCAGATTCCATGGGTAATTACGAGGTGATATTTGAGGGGCAGGCAGAGCATCTGTAGTCAAGTAAGCTTGGGAAATACTCACTCAGGTAAACAAGACTTTGTGCTGCAAGACAGCCTAGAACCTCGAGCATGCTGATGTGCATTGTGACTTCCAAGAGGAGAATCTAAAGAAGCGATTTTTCCAATCTTATCTGACCCTGAGAGTAGTGTTCTGTGGAATACACTTTGGAAAGTGTGGTTCTGAAGCGATTTGAAACTCTAAAAGCTATCTATAGATAAGATATTAATGCATTTTCAAAAGGAAATAGCATAAATAAATTAATAAATTAATTTAGATAATTACATATATTTATATGTAATGTTGATTCAATATAGTCTATTTCAAATAAAACCAATACCTCTGTGTTTTGAATTCTACATTTGTTGGGCAGAATAAAAGTAAATATACCAGTCCTCTAGCTCTGAGATTTTACAACTACAGGGTCACTGGAGAGACCATTTCTCTTGTGAGTGCTTTCAGTCATGAGTAGTCACAGTATGAAAAGACGCACAAAAGTCTTTCTTTGTGTGGGAGAGGTAGCCTCTTCTCCTGGTAAATATAGTGTAGATCCTTCTATTTACTTCTTTGACTATTCTTCCCTGAAGGCTATTTAATTTCCTGTGGTGTTTCTTGATAAATTTTTTAAGTACCTGGGAAAACTAACAAAAGATGAGCTGCCAGAGGTCAGCCTTGTATTTCATCAGTGTCCAGCAGTGCTCCATTCATACTGGGTCCAACTATGTGCCAGAGATTTTAGCTGCAATTAGCCACAGGGTGTAAGTTCAGCATTAACAGCAATTTGATGAATGGTTATCCACCTTATAAACTAGCAATGGCACCTGCTTCTTGAATCTTTTATGCTAAGTAGAAAATACATTTATGCTCTTCTTGGGTTCATTTGCTTTGGGAATGATCTTGTTAAATTGCTGTGTATTTTGTGAGAGCCACACTAAGATATCTTAACATAAAATGGCATTATTATTGGATTTGAGGATTCAGAGATGTAAACAGGATTCAGATGCCTTAATGTTTGATATTTTTGCAAAAGCAAAATCTAGGGTGAGCTCTGTCTTTGCCTTCACTGAGGTCCTAGTCTTTTGCAAAGAGGATGTCTAATACAAGCAAATGACAGTGATTTCTTACTCCTTCCTTAAGTATCTATTTGTGTATATTTTGCTCTAGCTTGGCGTGACAGTCTAGAGGAAGTGACCCTCCGATGGTACCTGTCCTTAACATGCTTGTAAGTGTGATTTCCAGCATAAGTGTCAAGCAGCATCTTTGTTACCTTTCACTGAATTACAATTTCATATCTTGTAGAGGTTGTCAATATGTTAAAAATTACCATGATCTGAAAAGCAAACTGTCTGTGATTCATTTTTGTTTCGTCTTTTCTATATAGAACTGCCTTTGACTTCAAAGAGTTATCTTAGCTCAGAACAGGAACCTGTGCAGTGATTCATGAGGGTAGATGGAAGTCAATGATTAGTTCATGTGCCTCTAGTCTCCAGTAATGGCATAAATCTTTAGGGAAGTTCTTTAATGTCAGATTGTATGCCTGCCTGTGTCAAATCACATATAGGCCAGCATATATTATAAATTGAGAAATCTGAGGAATGAACAAAAATTCCTTTTGTTGTTCATTTTTTAAAGATGTCACATAGAAATGAAGATATGGGGGAAAGTATAATATCACTCTCCTTTACACAAAGGTAAATTTTCGTATTTATAAACAAAAGACCGTTTACATATGGCTAAACTCCTTTTTGGAACAAGAGAAAAAAATGTTAAGTGATTGTAGGCTAAGACCTATGTGACTCCTCAAGTCCACAAACTAGTTTATTCCCAGATTGAAAATTTTGAGATCTGTCGAATCTTAAAATAATGAGGAAAGCAGTGAATATATAGGAAGGCTAGAAAAGAAAGATTTCTACTGTGTCATTTAAATTGGTGGATTTTATAACAGCCATCCTGTCCCTGGGATAATAAACCTTAACATGTATATGTGCTGTCTCCTTTGCATTCTGTGATACAAGTTGAAGAATCTTCTTAGGGAGTTAATATCCTCGAGTTGAGAAATCATTCCTTATTTCCTTCATCATTCTTTACTGAAGTTCACTGGAGGATCCAACATTCTAATGTGTTCAGCTGACCACTGCCAAACCATTAAGTGGGCCACAAACAGAGGGAGGAAAGTCTTCAGTTAAAAGATGAGAATTAACTGTAACACACTGAAAATGAGACAACTCATGGACACATGAATCTCTCTTTGATAAGGAAGGAAGAAGTCACAATCTTTAACAACAGATCTCATCGTCAGAGCCACTGTCACCTGAGACAGGAGTAGAGCCACATGGGCCAGGTATGCGTTCCTGCCCTTCTTCCAGTGTTCTCTGCCACCCAGTGCCCAGGAGGCTCGGGTTCCCTGTAACCCCTCTGATCAGCTGTGCTTTCTGATGTGGACCTGAGAGGACAGCCCTTGTAGGCTGGGATCTGCCCTCGTGACAGGTCTCTGCTTCCTGTTCCTTCATGGCTGGAGCCAAAGCATTTCTAAGGAAATCGGGATTTCTCCACCACCCTCTGTCATCAACTCCTTTGATTGTAAGAGAGGCTTTGTTACTGCTTTCAGAATTGGTTGAAGTGTGTAACATTTGGCATCTGTGGATGGTAATTTATATTATATTTAGCATCTGTATCTTCAGAGAGAGTTAGTTCTATATTGGAGGATAGTAGGGAGAATAAAACTCATATTTGTGTGGCAAGCTATTCAATGTAAATCAATTTAGGGAAAAATACTATACAAAGAGATAAAGGCAGCTCATGGCCTAAACAAACAAAAAAGCCCTGTTTTTTTAAGGGAAAAAAGCAGAATAAGGTTGTAGTGGCTGCTGAGAAGCAGCAGTACATTTCTCTTTGTGTGGAACCTTTTACCAGCTAGCACAGGTTTCAAACCAACCGTCATGTGGCTGTCAGTCCCGTTTAAGGGATGAGAAGCTAAAAGGTCAAAACTGAAAAGTTGAAAGACTCTTTTTTGAAATTAATAGACCTCGTTTTTAGAGCAGTTTTCGGTTTGCAGAAAATTGAGCAGAGTAGACAGAGAGTTCCCATATATGCCCCTCCTGCTCTCCGTTTCCCCTATTATCTGGCATTAGTGTGGTACATTTGTTGCAAATGGTGAACCAATATTGATACATTATTATTAACGAAAGTCCATAATTTACATTAGGGTTCACTCCTGTGTTACACATTCTGTGGGTTTTGACAGATGCGTAGTGCCATGTATTCACCATTACAGCATCACAGTGAAGAGATTCAAGACCCTGAAACTCTCTTGTGCTCCACCCAGTCCTCCCTGCCTGCCTTGCCCCATCAGTGAATGTCCTGACGCCACCTCATGGCCTTTGCAGGTGTGTGTGCAGAAGTCTCTCTTCACAGAGCTGACTCTTCCTCCTTCAGTTCCCACACAGCAACACTCCCCAGGGAACTCCTTGCTTACACGCTGCCCCTACTCTGCACACCCAATCAGGTCTCTGATCCATCATCTTTCCTACCTCTTGGTGCTTTGCCTTCCATGCACTGATGAAGTTTTCCTGTGTACAGTTGTGTGAATAGCTTGTCTCTGATGCTAGCATGGAGGCTCATGAATGAGTAATATGGCTGGGTGAAGAAAAGAGCTATTTCAAATCTCATTTTCAGTCCCATTGCTGCAGCTTTTGCATATTACCAGTTACTCAGGCCAGGTGCAATTTTAAAATCCTCCTTTTTAAAATCTACAGCTTCAGGCACAATTTCCTGGGCTCCCCCAACGGTGTAAAATGATGAGAAAATTAGGGCCACTCACCTTCTTCCACTCTTTTCCTCAGCTGTACCTTCTGACAGATAGAGCACTACTTTTACACTCTAATATGTAGAAAGATTCTGTAACTGTATTAATCATTTCTGTGGTTTTGCTCTAAATTGATACTAAAAGAAAAACACCAAAGATCATTCTTCAAGAACAAGATTCGTTTTTATTTCACTCCAGAGTCTTTTCCATGGCTGTGTCCCAATTATTCCTCTTTCTTGAATTACTATTTAGAATTATAAGAATATATTCTCTATTTTTTCTTCAGAAGAACCTAAGAATTCCTAAGTCTTGTATTGCTTCATATCTAAAAAGCGTATTTGTTATGTTTGTAAGATCTCAATGTTGAGTCAACTCATGGTTCATGGCACATTGTCACCTCTGGTTCAGGCAAGAATCCTTATTGCTTGACTCATCCATTGCTTCCTTTTTATCCCTATGCCACATTCCTATTCTCCTTACCCTCCCCATAGGCAAACATGTTCATCTGTATATATACTCACATATTTTTAAAATTTTTAACATATATATTCTTAAATTTGTTACTAGAAAAAGTATCTTATTGTGTTTGCATTTATTTTAATTTACATAAATGGGTTCTGTAATTTACCATGACTCTGTTTCCTACTATGCATTATATTTCCAATCCACCCACATTTCTCTGTGTGCATCTAATCCATTGTTTGCTGGATATCTACATGTATGCCTATCTTTTCTTCCAATGATGGACACCGAGTTCAAGTGTATTTTATGTTTTCTTTAAGAATCTTACTTGTGTTTGGATATATTTAAGCCCTTTTAATTGAATATATGCCCTCTGATTGAATGTCCAAATAGAAATATGTGTATGTGAATTGTATAGCTAATAAAGATCTGAATGGACTTGTGGTAAATTTCAAGGGCTGATATATAATCTAGAGAATTTTTTCCCTAATAAAAGCAATCCTTTGACTAAAGACAAACCCTACTCACACACTGAGGCCTTGTATACAGCAGAATAAGTTCTCAGAAGCTTGCAACATACAGTACAAAAGGCATAGTTGGAATAAAAGTGAAATGGCTGTAAAAGGAGACCTAGATACCTTAATCTGGTAATATGTTTTGTATTAAATATACTTTAAGGCAATATTTTATTAAAATAAAGAATATCCTTTGGAAGTTATTCAAAGTCATATGAATTATTAAAAATATCTTTTTTAGTCTCCTATTGAATGCATGTATGTCTTGGCATTTTCCCATAAGGACTTGAGGCATCTTTTTATAAAGACTGTATGCCCTAAGGATAATGAACAGAGCGGGAAAGGAAAATCGTTGCTCTGTAGAAGAAAGGGAGTTTCCACGTAGTCTGTTTAAAAGCAAACGTTGTAGCCTTGATTGAGCATTACATTTAACTCTAACCTTCTTGTAAGTGCGAAAATTGAAAATATGGTAAATTATATTGGTTTTCCTCATCAGAATGGAAGAAGCATACCAGTTCCTCAGGACACATACTCTGTTTCTTGATACAGGTACTCTCACTGAGCATCTTCTAGAATGGCTTTGGGTATAAGAAAGAGGTTAACCACTAGTATGATTGACAGTGAATTCTGAAAGCTAGAAGCTCAAGTCTCAGATAAGGCAAAGATTCAGGAAGTAGTGCTTTATTTATGCTTGAGTAAGGGTTTGAATAAGACCGTAGAATGCTGTATCATATAGTGCTACATCTTTAGCATGTGGAACCAGTTTAGTCTTTGAAATTGACAGGTATAGGTAGGAATCCTAATTCTGCCCGCTTGTTATTTGTGTGGTCCTGAATGCATTTAATCTCTGCAAGCTTCAATTTTCACTTATGTAAAAATAATAATTAACAGTAAGCTACATTGTAAAATTGTCACTAGGATTTAGTCAAGTGGAAGTTCCTAGGATTATTCAGTACGTACTACGTAAATTTGTTGTTAGGCTTAAGTATGATAAACCATGTGAAGTTCCTAGGATGGTACCTGGTGCATCCCACCAGGTCTTCAATGTACATCAACGGCCCTTCCTTTCTCTTCCCTGTTTTAATGGTCATTCCTTCTCTCCTTCAGGGAAAGCACAAATTACATGTAGATACTGGAATGGAAGGTGATTGGTGTGGCCTTATTCCTGTTGGACAGCCATGCAGTCAGGTTACGACAACAGGCCTGAAGTGGAACCTCAGTAAGTAAAACCCTAGGACAAAGGGAGCTTTTCTTTCTTTTTTTTTTTTTTAAAAAAAATTCTCTTTGGTCTATACCTGGGAGTGGAATTGCTGGTTCATATGGTAACTCTGTTTAACTTTTCAAGGAACTGCCAGACTATTTTCCAAAGCTACATTCCTACCAGCAGTGTATGAGTTCCACTTCTCTACAATTTCACCAACACGTGTTATTATCTTCTTTTTTTTATACACATCTTATCGGGTACGAAGTGATAGCTCATCATGGTTTTTATTTACTTTTTTCTGATGACTAATGACATCGAACATCTTTCTGTGTGCTTATGGACCATTTGTATATTTTCTTTGGAGTAATGTCTGTTCAGATCTTTTGCCCATATTTTAATTGTATTATTTCTGTTTTTAGATCGAATTGTAAGATGCTTTTATATATTCCAGATATAAGTCCTTTATCAGATATATGATTTGCAAATATTGTCCCAGTCTTTGACTTATCTCTTCATTTTCTTAAATTTAATTAACTAAATTCATTAGTTTAATTTTGATGAAGTCCAATTTTTTCTTTTATGGATTGTACTTTTAGTGTCATATTTAAGAACCAACCTTCTTTCTAGTTGATTTTGTGTACTTGAAGTCTACTTTATTTTCCCAGAGACGTAGCTATTCTAACTAAAGTAGCAAGTTCTTTTCATAGTCAAACCTCTGATATTTTGTAAGATTAGCCACTTTATTAAGTTTAAAATGTTTTCTAGTACTTATTAACTGCTTTAGGTTCTAGTTATACTAAAACTGTCTGATTTGAAAAGAACGAAAAATGAGGTCGGTCTGTTCATGAAATAAATGCTGATTCCAAAGAAACCATCAAACATCGTGAAGTGAATCAACTCTAGGCTCTTTAAGAATAATGGTAATTTAATCAAAGAGCTTTGATTGAATGTCCAAGGGATGATCTCCTGATTGACCAATACCGCTAAGGTTTTAGAAAGTAAAATAGAGAACCATGTCATTCTTTTATAATATGTAAAGCTTTCAGGTTCCCACAAGGAAATAAATATTTCAAGAAATAAGTAATTTGAAGATAAAAAAATATTTTAAAAGGCATTTCTATGAGCCATTGCTGAAACAATTAGGAAAAACTAGAGATATTTTGAAGCAACTGTGTGGAGAGCTCATCAGAATTTGAAAGGACCGTGAGAACAGATCTGCTCGGTGCACAGAAATATGTGACAGGCTTTGAAGCTGTTTAGCTGAGACTGACACAAGCTTCCATTAGAAATGGTTTTTTGAAAACATTCCAGCCTAAAACAAATGTACTTTCTAGAGTTCCCGTTCTTTCCAAGGACCCAATCTAGACAGAACTTCTTCCTGGATCTAGTAGTGACTTCACTTTTCAGGGCTGGCCCAAGACCAGAGGAGCACTGAGCCACTGAGCGAAGTGAAGAGGAGGCTTGGCAATATGGGCAACCACCCAGCTTCCTGTATTTTACAGCAATAGGAAAGAGTCATAGCTTTAGGCACGAGTCTTCGGGGCTCTTTAGAACCTCCACAGTCACGTGCACATGCTAATTCCGATAATAAAGTTTACTCTGGGAAGGGGGCCTTGGGCTTGATGAGGGTAAAGGGTTTTTAACCTTCCTATCTGTGACAATGTTTCAATCCTACTGAAATGCTATATACTATTACTTATTTATATTTACAGATTGCTTTGATGTTCAGAATAATTACTTTTTTCTCTACTATTTAATGAAAATAAGTAAATAGCAACTTCATGGAATATGCAAAGCAATAGAGTTGAGACACAAAGTGTTTCATCAATTATCTGTGGTAAAAGTGCTAATTAACAGGGTTTTCTGGTGGGAAAGATTAGCTCGTTAAAAAGTAATAGAAATAGCTGTGAAGTCACACCATGTTCACTTGAAGAGAAGTGGATAGATTTCTTTCGCAGAGAGGGCACCTGCTTACTCAGTGTCATTGTCTGTGAAAGCAGAGCCCTGAGGTCAGTGTTGGTTTGTCGTTCACACCTACAAAGTGACAGGATAGGGCTGGGCCTGGAGGAGGAGAAAGGAGATGCAGTGGCTTAGTCTGGAGCTGCTCACTTCTTGGGTCAAAGAGAGTAAGCAAGTCCTCGTAAGGAAGCGCATCAAAATCTTCCTCAGGTGGTCCCTGGGCTTGACGTCTCCCAGCCTACACCCACTGTGAAATATGATGCCAGAAGTTCTAAAAGTAGTCTGATTTACCTGTTTCAATTTGCAATATCTCCCATCACATTTCATCTTTTAAAAAAGTGTGAAAGATGCCTATGTACCCATCACCCAGAAGTAAATCTTTACAAATATCGTTGAAGCTCCCTAGATTACAATATTTTATTTCATAGCAATATGCTATGACCATTCTGTGACATGTGTCTGGTACAAGAGTTTCTTTAGGCTGTATACACTTGGGAGTAAAGTAGCTGTATCATAGATAAGAGCATCCTCAGCTTTACTGGATGCCATGTTACTCTGACAGAGGTCATACCAGCGTACACTCAGCCAGGAGTGTACAAGAGTTCCTGTGCTCCACATCCTCACCCCATTCTTGGTATTGTCAGATTTAATCATTTTTGCCAATCTGATGAATGTCAGTGATGCCTCACTCTGGTCTCTGGTTGCTGTGAGAGAAGCAGCTTTTTGTAATTATTAACCATGCTGGTTTCCTCTTCTGTGGATTGCTACTTTCTTGTGCCCGTTTAGCCATTGAACTATTTGTTTTTTTCTTATTCTTAGAATTTCTTCAGACCCTCGTTATCTTCTTCCTGGCAATACTTTGCCTTTTTCATTCGTTTATGGTATTTTTCTATGTGCTGGGGTTAAGTTAAAGGTAAATCTTTTGATTTAAGATTTGTAGTTTTCATGTTGTAAGTCAAATTTCTATTCCTCATGGTCATAAAGATGTTTTCACATTTTAGTTTTAAGTTTTATTTTTAGGTATTTTATTTCACCTGAAATTGATTTTTGTGTATCATATGAGTTAGGGATTCGATTTTTTTTGCTTATTGATAACCAATTGCCCTAGCATCATTTATCATCCTTTCTCCAGTGATGTGCAAGGCACTATACAGTTTCATATTTGTGGGTATGTTTCTTGAATCTCTAGGCTGTTCCCTTGGCTTACGTTCTTTTTCCTGTACTGATACCACACTGCCCTAATTACCATCACTTCATAGTAAATATTGACATGTGGTAAGTTGAGTCCCCCAACCTTGTTCTTCCTCAGAATTTTCATGGCTGTTCCTGGCTTTTTGCTCTTCATAGGTTTTAGCATTAGCTTCACAAGTGTGCCACATATAATTCCATTATACTTTTTTTCAGAATTATATTAAATTTGTAGATAAATTGAGAAGAATGAAACAATTGGATAAGATTTCTCAGTGACATTCTCTTCCCATCCATAAATATATCTCTCCATTTACTTAGAAATTTTCAGTTGCTCTCAATAATGCTAAAATTTTGTCCATAAGATCCTGTACGTCTTGTATATAAAATTTATTTCTAGAAACTCTATATTTTGTGTTGCTATTGTAAGTAGCTTTTTAAAAATCACATTTTTTGAGTTCATTGGTGGTATATAGACACAAAGTTGATTTTACTATATTGTAGTAATATATTGTTGAACTCTTTTATTGTTATTGTAAAACTGCGATTAGAGATTCACTTGGGTTTTCTATAGACAGTCGTATTTTTGTTAGTAATCAGGTTTTTTTTCCTTCAATCTGTAACAAATAGGATTGCATTCAGTTATGGCTAACTGAAACAGTAGTCTTAAAAAAGCCCTTTTTTTGGTTCCTCATGTAGCAAAGTACAGAAGTTAGTAGTTACAGGGCAAAGTTTCTGTGATTTCCTCAGTCTTTGCCTCAAAATCATAAGATGTCTCTTGCAACTCCAGCCACTGTGTCTCCCCTTCAGCATCACGAAGGAGGAAAGGGAAGAGAGGAAGATGGGGCAGCACATACGGCAGGAAAACCAGGCAGTAGAGATTCCCAGAATTTCCAGAAATCCTTCCTGCATCTAACCTTCTGACTCGGTGGCCAGAACTATAGAATAGCTACCCCAGCTGCAAAGGAGGCTAGGCCGTGCAGTTTTCTAAGGATGTAGTCACCCCAAATAAAACTGAGGTTCTGTCGGTGAAGAAGATGAGCATGAGTAGAAGTCTGCTCTTCTGTCTGTCAACTTGTCCACCATCTAGTTGAACAGTTTAGCTACATATATAATAAAAATGTGTTTTACCTTTTTTCAGCCACACTCTTGTGGACTTCTATTGTTGCTGTTAAAGAACCACAGTCAATCAAACTAACTCTGATTTGTTTATAATCTGTCCTTAACTCGCTCCATTCTTTAGACCTGATGTTTTCTTTGATGCTCTACAGTTTTACTACCGTATGTTTAAGTGTAGCCTATCTTTTGTTGTAGTTGGTGTTCCTTAGCTCTGATAATTGGTGTAGTTCATTGATCCTGCAAATTTTTCAAATATTCTCATTTTTCAGAGAGACATGGTAGTTCAAAGCTCTAGTAGTGATTTGCCCAAATTGACGTCATTAGGGATTGAGGCACTCAGAATCTGAATTCAAGGCTTCAATGCTGTTTTTCCTTGTTTCCAATTAATAAGTGAAAAATTTTCCATATAAAATAAGTTGATGTCTGAAAAAATCACTAAAATGAATTCAGCGTAAAGAGAAGAAAACAAGAGGAAGGTAACTGTAAAGAAGAGAAAGTAAAGGACATAGGAAAGAGGAGATAATGGTGGGAAATGGAAAGTAATTAGGAAGAAAAATAAAAATTTTGAGGGACAGAACTTTTAACTCCCCTACACTTTTGCTTAAGAAAAATGTTCAATGGAGTTGCCCTCCATTCGCCCAGGCCTCTTAATAGAACACTCAAGTTGAGTTTGAAATTATGTATTCATTGCTCCTTCGTGTTTTTTCAAAGAAGTATAGAAATAAATGGCAGAATGAAATAATTTTCTAGCATTGACTGAAATCTCCTAACCCAAGTGAAAGAGTTTTGAAAGAAAAAAGTTGCGAGAAAATAGTTTGAAAAGGTTTTTCATCCCTGTGGAAAATAGTTTGTAATGAGTGTGCATGGGCGCCGCGTTGTCTGCAGGAGTTCTCTATGAGGATTTTTAAGTGCCAGTCTAACAAGGGAGCAGTTCATGCATCTATAAAACTACGCTGGCTAGTAATGCAGTTGCAGTGAGAAATGCTCTTAATTCTCACTCCGTTAGGCCTCACAAAGTGATTCCAGTCAGTTGTCATGGTTTGACAATAGCTATACCCACTAAGGTTATAGGCTTGGTGAGCTAGTGCCACTAATATGTGAGATGGTTCATATTTTTAGATGTCTTTGTTATTATTTTTATTGCTTTTCTAGTCCTGTGCTTAAAAAACAACACTCTGAAACTGTGATGGCAGTATTTCCTGTCTAATTCAAGAACAATATCTTTTGTATCTTAATTCTTTGATAATAGATGACCTGCTTTGAGTTGCATTAAAGATATTGTTAAAATTTTTACATAAAACACATGCTTTAGAGGTCAAAGATGGTAATAAGGATGGTGTTTTTTTTTCCCTCTCAGTCTTCCCCAAGGAAGATGTTAGCTAAAGTTTGCCACTCCCAAATCATTTTCTTGAGTTTAAAAGTTGGTGAAATGACTATATTTCATCACATCTAAGATGTCATCAATTGTAACATGCGTTATTATGTTATATACATTAAGAAAAAATACTACTAATTATATCTCCAGAGATGTGGGGAAAATGTGCATGTTAGAACTGATAAAATATGGTAGATCAAATAGCATAGCAACTTAATTATCAAACTCTATGCATAGAAATCCACTCTGAAACCTGTCATGACAAATTGCAAAAGCCTTTGAAATGGACAAAAAAGATTCCTGAGTATCTTTCAGTGGATTGTTAGGCCTGGTCTAGAGGTCCCTCGAGGGTAACTGATTCTGTAGGATGCTTAGCCTTTCATTGTCTTTGCTTATTTGTAACTCTGAGGAGTTAGAAGTTAACTAGTAAAGGACTGATCATAATTTAAATGATTCCTGTTCATATAAGTCAATTGAACTTTTTTTCTGTCAAAACACAATGGATTATCACGCTATAGAAATGACCAGTTTTCCATCTATTAGCAAATCCCTATCAGCATTCCTAGTTATCTATACATATCTCTGTCATTTGTAGTGTCCTTTGAGTCAGGGTTTTACATCTTACTGGTTTTCTCATTAGTTGTTGACTTAAGTGAAATCTCTGATGTATTCATTTTGTGTTTGTTTCAGTCATTATTTTATCCTTTGAAAGATTATTCTTTAACAAACCAAATTGTAATCACGTATGATATTAAAGGATCACAAGCTATTGCAGTCTTTTAAAAGAAATGTGTAATGTGTTCCTGCAAAGTACCACTTAACGTCTGGCTCTCTGAAGGAGCCCTGGAACAGAGGTCTAAGGATATCACTTCCATATTTGTATACTGGGAGAGGTCTCACAAAGAGCTGTGCTGTGCACTCTGTGTCAAAAAGAACCATGGCCATGACTGAGCCGTTTGAGCAATAGGAATCAGGCTAATATGATCTTCTAGAACTCATGAGTTCATTCTAGTACTAGTAAGGAAAGCTAGAAGGAAATGGCATTTTTTTAAACAGTTTTATCGTGACATACCATGAAGTTGACCCAGTTAAAGTATGCAATTCGATGGTGTTTAGTATATTCACCAGTCAAATTCAAAACATATTCATCCCCTCAAAAAGAAAGTGCATACCCTTCAGCTAGTCCTCTCCCGTCCCCTCTTCCCATCCCACCATACCCTTCCCCCCCAGCCCTAAGAAACCACTAATCTGCTGTCTATCGCCATAGATTTCCCTATTTTAGACTTTCATATAAATAGAATGATATAATTTATAGATTTTTTTGTGACTGGCTTCTTTGACTTAGAATGTTCATCCATGTTGTAGAATTTATCAGTATTTCGTATCTTTTTATGGTCAAATAATATTCTACTGTATCCCTTTTGTTTATCTGTTTGTCCACTAATGGAAATTTGGATTGTTTGCACTTTTTGTCTGTTATGAATAACACGGCTATAAACATTCATATACAAATTTCTTATGGACATATGTTCTCATTTCTCGTGGGTACATAGCTAATGGTAGAGTTGCCAGGTCATGCGGTAATCATTTATGTTTAATCACTGAGGAACTGCTAGACTGTTTCCCAAAGGAGCTGCACCATTTCACATTCCTACTAGGAGTGTATGAGAGTTATGATTTTTCCACATCCTTGCCAATACTTATTTTTATCTGACTTTTTGATTTTAGCCATCATGGTAGGTATGAATTATTATCTCATTGTTGTTTTAGTTTACATTTCCCTGATGACTGATGATACAGAGCATTTTTTTCAGGTGCTTATTGGCCATTGTATACCTTCTGTGGAGATCCTTTGGCCCTTTTTTAATTGGGTTGTCTTTTTTTTTATTGAGTCGAGTTCTTTATGTTGACACAAATAATCCATAACCAATCTATAAATCAAAATGGGCGTGAGTGTATTATGAGCCAGATCTGAGGACTAGCCTGGGGCCTTCCTTCCCCAAGGAAGGAAGGGCAACAAGGAAGTGGGGTGCACAGAGTGGTTATAAACCATCTTGAAACAAAGAGCATACATCACATGTGTTAGGAATGTCCCTTTTACAGTTGTCATGAGATGGTTAGCTGGCAAAGCAGATCAGTGGTCAGCAGGTCAGTGGTAACAAGGTAAGTGGTCACAAAGTGAGTACATCTGGTCAGTAATTAATCCTTAGTTTAGGGAGAGATGCTTATCCTTAAAGAAATGAGAATATGGGGGGAAGTTACATCCCTATCTTTAAGGGCATCATTCTTGTCTTTGGGATATAGTAAATATTTAAAGCAATGGACAGTGTGTGCTCAACAGGCCATGTCAGGCCTGTTTGGAAAAACAAGGTCAGGCGGAATTAGTTTTAACCCAAATGGCTTCCTCATATACTCCAATATGTCCTATTGCTTGTCATTTATTTATTATTTATATATTCTAGATACAATTCCCTTATCTGATATAAGATTTACAAATATTTTCTCCCATTTTGTGGGCTCTCCTTTCACTTTCTTAATGGTGTTCTTTGAAACACAATCATTTTTAATTTTGATGAAGTCTAATTAATCTACTTTTTCTTTTGTTGATTATGCTTTTGGTATCATATCTAAGAATTCTTTGTTAAATTCAGTGTCATAAAGATTTACTCCTATGTTTTCTTCTAAGAGTTTATAGTTTTTTCCCTTATATTTACATCTTTGATTCCTTTTGACTTAACTTTTGAACAAGATGTGAGGTAATGGTCCAGAATTAATTTGTTAATTTCCACAAAGAAGTCAGCTTGGATTCTGATAGGGATTGTGTTGATTCTGTAGAAGTTTAAGAAGTTTAGCCATATTAACAATGTTAAGTCTTACAATCCATGAACATGGGATACTTTTAATTTATTTAGATTTTTAATTTCTTTCAGCAAACTTTTGTTCTCATAGTGTAAGTTTTGCACTTCTTTTGTTAAATTTATTCCTAAGTATTGTATTGTTTTCATGCTATTGTTAATGGAATAGTTTTCTTAATTTCATTTTTGGATTATTCATTGCAAGTATGTAGAAATACAGTTGCATTTTGTGTCTACTGATCTTGTATTCTCCAAACTTGCTGAACTTATTTATTAGTACTAATGGTGTCCTAGTGGATTTCTTAGTATTTTCTATATACAGGTTCATATCGTCTGCAAATAGAGGTAGTTTTACTTCTTTTTTAATCTGGATGCCTTTTACTTTTTTTTCTTGCAAAATTGTGCTGGCTGGAACCTCCACTACAATATTGAATAGTATTCAAATAGTACTGAAATAGTATTCAAATAATACTGAATGTAGCAAAAGTGGACATTCTTGTCCTACTCCTGATCTTAGGAGGAAAGCATCCAGTCTTTTACCATTAAGTATGATGTTAGCTGGTGGTTTTTCGTAGATGTCCTTTATCAGATTGAGGAAATTCCATTCTATTCCTAGTTTGTTGAGTGTTTTATCATCAAAGTGTGTTGGATTTTGCTTTTTTTATTTTTTAATTTTTTTTTTTAAAGATTTTATTTTTTCCTTTTTCTCCCCAAAGCCCCCCCGGTGCATAGTTGTGTATTCTTCGTTGTGGGTTCTTCTAGCTGTGGCATGTGGGACGCCGCCTCAGCGTGGTGTGATGAGCAGTGCCATGTCCACGCCCAGGATTCGAACCAACGAAACACTGGGCCGCCTGCAGCGGGGTGCGCGAACTTAACCACTCGGCCACGGGGCCAGCCCCATTGGATTTTGCTTTTTGTCTATTGAGGTGATCATGTGATTTAAAAAACATTCTGTTGATATACTGTTACGTTAATTGAATTTCAGATATTAAACCAAACTTGCTTCCCTGGAATAGATTCCACTTGGTCATGATGTATAATTCTTTTATATGTTACTGAATTCAGTTTCCTAGTATTTTGTTGAGGATTTTTGCATCCATATTCTTAAGATATATTGTTTTGTAGGGTTCTTTTCTTGTGATGACTTTGATTGGTTTTAGTATCAGGGTAATACTGATCTTAAAGTCTAGGCATTCAAGAGGGAAACTCTGGGGAAGTTAGCCAAGGCAGCAAGAGCAAAACACAAGTCAGTCAGTCTGGCAGGCGGGTGCAGATTGGGGAGGACAGAGCATAGAGGGAGTGCTGGTTGCAGGAGACCCCTGAGGTGTGTTCTGATCCAGCGACAGGTGGTACCCTGTACCTTGTCCTCTTTTATTTGTGCACTTGCTGCAAGAAGGGGGAAAAGAGGAGAGAATGAGACCTACAGGGCCAGGTTGTATCTAACTAATAAATATCTAGTCTGCTGGCCATTCTACGGAGGAAGTGTAGGAATGAACATTTAAGCAAGCACAACCTGCTGGGGAGGAAGTTTCATTTATATGAAAATTTTATCTCTAAGGCTTCTTTTAAAAAGCACTTATCTCCACACATGGATAAGGAGAAATCTTTCCCTCATCTGTGTTTAGTTAGCCATCAATGGCTTTACTTCTCCACAGCTTTGTATTATTATTATTTTTTTTTCTGAGGAAGATTAGCCCTGAGCAAACTGCTGCCAATCCTGCTCTTTTTGCTGAGGAAGACTGGCCCTTAGCTAACATCTGTGCCCATCTTCCTCTGCTTTATATGTGGGATGCCTGCCACAGCATGGCTTGACAAGTGGTGCCATGTCCACACCCTGGCTCCAAACCAGTGAACCCGGGCCGCAGAAGCAGAACATGTGCACCTAACCACTGGGCCACCGGCCTGACCCCACTTTATATTATTAATTTAGGAAAGTCATTAATGTTTTCTTAGGCCATTTTTATTTATAAATGGAAAGTGCTAGCTATAAATTCCAATACTGATTTTTCTCCAAAAATAACTTCCAACTAAGAATCTTTCAAACCTTAAAAATAAAACGTTCTCTCACAAATTCATGTAAATTTAAAGAGGTAGTGCAGGAATGAAAGGTTTATTTTTCATAATACCTATGCCTACGGTGTTACATTTATTTATATAATTTAGAATAATAATTACAAATAAATATTTTCACAAAGATTTCTTAAGGAAGCCTTACACATCTATTTGTAGGGTACTGAGTATTTTCAAGCATTTGGTGAAACTTTAAAGTGTGTACTAAGTTCATTCCTCTAGGCTGCACTGAGTGATTTCTTATACTTTGGACTACATTATGGAAACAGCAGAACATTACATTCCTTATTAATGGGATATATTAAAAGAAGGCATCTTAATTGTTGATACCACATCTTGATTTTTTTTATGCATTGTCCATCGTGTCAGCAAACGACAATTTATATGATCTGTAGGTTCAACCATATGAATGCTATTTCCTTAACTTAGATTCTAGGATAATTATAGTATCATAATGTCAAAAGACACATCATCGTTTGTCGAGACCTGTGATTTTCAAGTGAAATAACAAAGATCTAAAAGTGACTCTCACAAATCACGCAGCTTCCTAGTGCCGGAGCTGGCCTGGACTCAGGTGTCTCGACTCCCAGCTCAGGGCTTTTTCCTCCTAGTTTCTTTCGCTAGTAGCACAATACAAAATTTCGATATTTGATGACAGATTTAAATATATATAAAGATAGGTAAACTTAAAATGTGTGATGTTACATAGGCAGATCAAAAAATAACACCATATTTGTTAAAATTTCTGTGACATGAGTTTTCAGCTGAGTCAGTTTCAAATTGCTGCTATAAAAAATTACCCCAAACTAGCGACCTAAAACAACACGTTTGTTATTATAGTTCTGGAGGTAAGAGTCCAAAATGAGTCTTATGAGACTAAAATCAAGGTATTGACAGAGCTGCATTGCTCCTGGAGGCTCCAGTGGAGAATTCTTTTTTTACCATTTCCAACTTCTAGAGGCTGCCACGTTTCTTGGCTCGTGAGTCTTTCCTCCATCTTCAAGGCTGGCAGCATAGATTATCGAATCTCTCTCTCTTCCTCTGACCTCTGCTTCCATTGTCACATCTCTTTCTCCAACTCGGACTCTATAGCCTCCCTCTTTTAAGGAATTTTTGACTACACTGGGACCACCTGGATAATCCTATCTTAAGATTTTTAATTACATCTGCAAAATCACTCTTGCCATTTAAGTAACTTATTCACAAGTTCCAGAGAGTACAATGTGGACCTTTTGGAGCGGCTATTATTCAGCCTACCAGATCAGGTCTATAATCAATGAATTAAATAATTTCCTGAAATAATACATATTGAATACAGTTATTGATCATTGAATCTTTACAGTTACTGTGAGAATTGATGTGTGAAGACTGTCTATATAGTTGTTGAGAAACTGAATCTCGAGGTTGTCATTCATCTTGGCCTCAGAGAACTTGTGGTAAACAAAATTCAATTCAAAACAAAAACAAAAGAAATTGTGTGAGCACGATTGATTTGGTGTCCACAAAGGGGAATGAAGGTTACAATTTTCATTCAATTTGGTTTCTCTTTTCCAAGGATTGTTGTCAAGTTTAGATAAGCGTATACTCTGATCCCTGGGAATCATGAAGGAAACCGGAAGGTTTGCATAGACCAGAGCTAAAGCTCCATTCAATGAACTGTAGATTGTAACCAGTTTATTAGACATATTCCTTTTTCTATCCTTTTTATATTTCTTCTCTTTTAGCATTTGAGACTGTACTGCAATCTGATGTGTGATTAAGATGGTAGAAAAACGAAAGGCAGGAAATTTGACTTTTCCTTATTTTGCTTTTATAGTCACTTATTAGTAGAATCTCAGGACTCTACAGATCCTTAACTATCAATCAAGTTCGTCTTAATTAATTTACTGAACACTCATACACCATCAAACTATTGAGTTACTACTTATGCCGCTGTCACTTTTATTCCTGCCCCTTCCACACACGCAAACACCCATGTCACTTGCAGATACTTGTACTACGATATATTACCAATTTGGCTTTTCTTATTATGTGCATAGATTTGGTCAGTCTGCGGTTATAGACCACAAAACTGCCACTTTTGATAAGTTCTGAATACTAACATTGAGGAATCATTGCACAAAATGACAATCATGGGTAAGTCTAGGACCCAGATTTTATGAAGAAGGAAGGGGGGAGGTTGGGATGGAGGGAGGGTGATAAGCAGTAGATATTAATTCTTTGGAGAGAAAATACAAAGAGGAAGAAGATTACTTTTTAGACTATGTTATTCTGAAGAGTTTTCAAATATTCTACTTGTAATCAAATATTTCACTTTCAGACGTATAAGACTCATGACATACAGCCCACTACAAACTTGTATTAACTATATATTTCATTGAGTCAGCTCCAATTCTATTTTCTATGTTGTAGGATTTGAACCAGATATGATTTCTCTTAGGTTCTTACCCTTTTATGATTCTGCCGAGAGCACAAGGAACCAACAGTAATTTACTATATACCATAATCATCCTGTTTTGTTTTTAGAAAACTCCCAAAAACCTGACAACACACATTTGTTCTGGTTCATTCTTGGCATTTAAATGTGAAAACAATTAATGTGCATTTGTAGGGAATATGACAAATGGGAATTTGTAAGCAGACCAGTTTTTCATTGACCTGCAGTCAAGAACACTATTATAACTCAGGTTTGCCTCCCAAGTTGGTGAAATGAGTTGATTTCCTGGTATTTACGTGGGCAGGTTGACAGATGAGAATGGCTTCAGTGGAAGCTCGAGAGCCCCTTTCTATTTCCCTCCTCCAGGTTTCACTTTTGTGCTGATTCAGGTGTGAGCTCTGTGCATTCAACCATCCAGCTAATAAATTGAGACATGAAAGCAATAACTTTTGGTCATCACATGAACTGTAGAGAACAAATCAAGGGGTACAGGTGAATAAACTTTTACTGTGGGAACAGCTTGCTGGTTATAATTTTCTCATGGGTCCAAATAATCATCTTTGTGTTTTGAAATGGCACTTTCACCTATCTCCTATCTATCTTTTCTCCACACTCACTCTCATTCAGGTATAACATTAGCTCTTATTAATGCAGACTAAGTATTTTTATCCCCATTTTATGGATAAGGAAACTGAGACAAAGGAAGTCAAATGAATTGTCCAAGTTCTTATTTCCTAACTTAGTTCTCCTATGCACATAAAATGGATCCATCACTGGTCATTTACATACATAGCTATTTTTAAAAGCTTTGGACATGGTGAAATAACCTATGTCAAAATTCTTCTTCTAAATGAAAGTGGGATTTTCCCTGAAATTGGGCAGGGTCAAAGACAAAGGGGAGAGAGAATTAATACATTAGCAATTAAAATCATGAAATGAGCCCCACCTAAGACATTTCTTTCTTCTTACGAGCCACAAAAGCGTAAGCTAGAACCCATGCAGATTTGTAGCATGTGTAATTTATGCTCACTATGATAGGTGGTTTCTGGGGTGATTATAAACCAAATGTTGTCATTCATCATGGTTCTCAAGGTACTTGGGGTAAGGATTCAAGGAAAAAATATTTATTTAGCGTTCTCAAAGGAGGATAAATGGTTAAAACAGGATTTTTAAGTGTCTAAAGATTCAAAGGTGACAAAGAAGGATGGTAAGAGGGCGGGATGGCTCAGTGGCAGGAGGTTGGGGCTACATGCAGCTTTCTTAGCAGTGAGCTGATATTTGTCCTGCAGATGGCTTGGAGGCCAAATTGTAGAAAAGCTGAAAATATTTGGAGAACACTAGGCTTAAAGAAAAAGAAGGGGAGATCAAACTGGGGAAATGTCCAGTATGCAGACTAAAATAGAAGCATCTGCATGAAAAGATATATATCTGTGTATCCCAAATGAAGTTTGTAGTGAAGAAATATTTTTTTTTTTTTTTTTGCTATAGTTTAAGGGAAACTCAAGGTACAGATTACATGGAGAGAAAGTAAGTTCTCTAACAGGGAGCATCAGGAAACTACATAGTAGTACTCTTTCTTCTTCCAGAGAAGAGAGTAGAAATGCACTAGAAGAGAGAGTAGAAATCCTCTGGCTTTGAGATTATGAAACAGCCCAAAAGGGGAACAAATCAATGCCTAAACCCCTTGACAAAATCACTCTCTGGAGATTTTTGGAGAACATGCAACTTACCTTCTCTCCGTGGGATTCTGCTGAGTTTCCCTTGAAATGTAGCAGAAAAAAATTATGCAGCTATTTACTTCAGTTAACAATGTGGAGAAAAGATGACAACAGGGTTCAAGCTCTGACTCTGACATGAATGAATCCTGTGGTACTGGGACATCACGCAGAGTCTTCCTCTCTACACAGAGAGTTGGTAGATGATGTCGAAGGTTGCCTTCAGTGTGAAAACTGTGGCTGCTGACTCCACAAGGAAATGAGCGAGTCCAAATCATAAATGCCAGGAACTTAATACCGCTCTTCCTTAATTCCCTATGTGGTAGCAATTAAAAGTTCCTGTGGAAAGCAGTAATAGGACCAGAATCAGGGGACTTTTGTCTGGAAGCACATCAGGGGTGGACGTTGCACTGTGCATACCTTCTCTTATAGATTTCATGTCATGTAATTCGTGTACAAAAGTGGCTTTGAACATTGTGGAGGAGGATGTCCTATGTCATCACTACATTTTATAATCTCCTGCTGAAGGTTCTCACTCTTCAGAAGTTCACAGTGAAGCCAGGAGTAGGAAGTTGTTATTACTCCTCATTTGCACTGAGGCAGAGTTGCAGCTCTGGCTTCAGTCAATAAAATACTCTTTGATAAGGATTCATTAGTAGCATTGCCATCTCCCCGCAGCCCCAGGGCCAGCATCACATTTTGGCTGTCTTCTCAATTGACTTGCAAAGTTTCACTTTGAGGGAATCACGTGGGCATTTTTCACTCATCTGTTTTCTGGACCACATTTACTTGCAAATTACCAACTTGTCTCTCTCAACTATCCACAAATCCCGTTTTTCTTCTGTGTGTATGTGTATAATGTGTGTCTTAAGGAATATGCTTAGAAAAAGATATGCTTAGCAAGAAGGTTTTCTGACTTTTTTTTACCAGCTACAACTGATAACCAACTTTTATTTTTAACCATTTAAAAAATTACTTATTTGCCGTATATCAGTGGGATTTAAATCTAACAAATAATTAAGAAAAATGCAAATTGAAACCTGCAGTGTTTACAGTTGACCTGTTTCTCACCAAAGGCTGATATTCCATAATAAGGATAAAGACATTTTATTTCCTACGCCTTGCATGGTACAAGCTAATTACCATGTGAATTAAATAAATAAGGCTCTCCCATACAGCAGCATCCTCTGCTTTAGGGGGAAAAATCTGGTTTATGCACATAGGACAAAGTGATTAAGAACAGAGATGCTGGCCTCTTGTCATCCAGCTTCACTGCGACTACAATCATGGTGTAAATATGAACAGGACTCTCACTTGCCCTCAGTATTCAGTTCCCTTTCTTTTAAAATGAGTGACTTTGAACTAAATGATCTCAATCTTTTTCACCTCTGGTATTACTCGTTCTTCTTTATTCTCAATAGCAGAATTTTGCTATTTTGTTCTCTCCTCCTGAATGCCTGTGAAAAGCATTTGAGGTCCAGCACATATGCCATTTCCCCCATAAAACATGACCCTATCCCCAGTATTCTCAGAATTTGTTCTCTCTTTAACACCTCCTCTCCCCTCCTATGAAAATCTTACTCATCTTTAAGGGCCATTTCAAATCACGTCTTTCATGAAGCTTTCCTAACTAAATGTGATTTCTCTCTCCTTTGAATTCCTAGTGTGCTGTGTGGCTTTTCAGGATTCTTACCTATTAGTGTCATTCTTTATGCAGATTTCTTCTTCCTTTTACTAGAATGCATTTGCCTCAAGGATTTGGAGCTTGTCATCTCTATCTCCTCCTAGTCGGCTAGAATAGCACCCTGCATATTTTATGTAATTAGCAACCTTTTTTAAATTAGCAAGTGCATTTTACCCACGTGAATTCTGTATTGGGAAACAGAATCAATTGCACTTTGGTAAAAGAAGTTGAGGCAAGAGTTCTTTATCATAAACCTTTAAAACAATTAGAATAATGACAGGTAAGTTGAATTTTAAGGGTGAAAATAGGTGTAAACCCTGCCAGAAGTTCATATGATTTAAAGTGATGCCATCTAAAATGTGATTATTACAAAAGACAGTTTTTGAGTTTGAGAGAAAGAGAGAGAGAGTGTGTGTGTGTGTGTGTGTGTGTTGAGAAGGGGCCTGTCTAGGGAGTGGGCAATGGAGGAATGACTGTAGACATCTCACCATATTGGGGATTTGGAGTTTCAAATGAATTCACTGCCCACCTTGATGCTTTTCTCTGGCCCATTTCTTCCCTGCTCTGAGCATGAGGCAAGGTCTAAGCGTTTCATTTTTAGATTCCCCTTTTATAAATGTTGAAACTGGTATAAAACCATAATTTGAGAGCAAGTATCATTATAAAAACAAGGACAAATGCAATTGATTCTCATTATTGTCTTTTTTAATGAAAGTTACAATATTTGCTTTGCAAAAAGAAAGAAAACAGAAAAATGCTGGTTGAGCTTACTCTACTGTGTCTGACAGGGCATTCTGACAGTATTATATAAGTATAAAAAGTAGGTTTATGGTCATTGTAATTATTTTGTATCTTTACTTTACCCACTTAACTAGACTGTATACCTCTTTAGTTTAAGGGCCCTTCAGGTTTCCTCCCCATCCTATTTAGTAACATTTTTAATACTAGATGTTTAATTGATGTTGATTAGTAATAGGATGCCTCATCAAAGTTGCTCTTTCTTTTTCACATTCAGACCTTACCCATTTCTCTAGCATTATCAACTAGAAGTAAATTAGAAAGTGTCCCCTAGCCTTGGGAAATGATTGTATTTACAGGTTGGTAAGAAATGGTGGATCCTGGGGCCAGCCCAGTGGCACAGCGGTCGCACATTCTGCTTCTCAGCAGCCGGGGGTTCGCCGGTTCAGATCCTGGGTGCCATGCTGTGGTAGGCGTCCCACATATAAAAAAGTAGAGGAAGGTGGGCACGAATTTTAGCTCAGGGCCAGGATTCCTCAGCAGAAAAAGGAGGACTGGCAGTAGTTAGCTCAGGGCTAATCTTCCTCAAAAAAAAAAAAAGAAGTGGTGGATCCTGCAAAAAATAGGAAAGAAAGAGCAGTGAGTAAAGCAGGAAGAGGATGGGATTGTATAGTTTATCTGTGAAAGAAGCTGCCATATGACAAGGGGTTAATGAGTAGGATCATATGCAAGAGAGATAGAAAGAAAGAAGAAGATGAGAGAGATTGAGTTAGGTATTAAGGTAAAGACAGTTATGGATAAAGGCACAAATCTTTACCAGGAAGTTGGCCACAGCGTCAGTGGATAAGGCACTGGGTTAAAGTTAAGATTTAGAAAATTTAAAATAACTATCAAAGAGAGTGTGTTAAAAATTAAATGACTTTTGAATAAATTTTGCACCACAACAAGGACTAATTATTGAACGTGAAGGGTTCTTTAATTCTAAATTTCTCTAGCAGAATTCTAGTGGGGCCTAGTGCACAGAATGGATTGGGGACCCTGATTATGGGCAAGTGTGGTCTACAGCAGCAGGTCTCAGTGCCACAGCATCTCCATCCGTCTTAAATTATGCCACAAGTTATCTATAACTAAGTCTAAGTACTAATGATTGTGATTGGTTTTTTTCCATTCATTAAATAGGTTAAAGGTCACTCTTAAAATAATGTCTCCCTGGCAGTTCAGTGTACTTCCCTGGGTTGAAAAGAAACCTTGGATTAGAGTCAGGGTTGTGGAAGTTGTCTATACTTTCACCCTCATCTGTTGGTGCCTCTTTCTGTATGCAGTGCTCTTACTGATTTACCACTAATTGTTATGGCAATCACAAATTATTTAGAGGTTCATAGTTGCAATTTTAAGGTGGCTGTGTTTTCTGTTTAACTTTACCCATGAATAAATTTTTAATAAAGAATGTGTGAATACAAGAAAATGAGAGTAATACATCAATAACTTTATTGTACTTCCACCAAACCAACCAGAAGATTCCGTAGGGGTGGAGGGGAGGTAACTTTGTCATGTCAGTTAATATAGCCAAACAAATTTGAGGCAAATTTGTTACCTAGAAGTCAACAGATTTATTTTGCACTCTTCATTTCTCTTTAAGAAAATGCCCCTTCTTGCTTGGTCTGGTCTTGAGTCCCCTTCCATCTATATGATCTTATCACAACCTGTAACTTTAAATAACGTCTAAATGCCATTGCTTCTCAACTGTATGTCTCCAACCCTGACCTCTCTGACTATTCTTCACTTACTCTGGGATTCCTGGGACATAAGCTGCTCTAGAGTGTAGAAACTCATCCGTTTTGTTTAGGACTTAGTGCCCAGAAGAGTACCTAATACAGAGTTGTTGTTGAGTACATCTTTGTTGAATGAATGTTTAAGAACTTTTTCTGAGCTAACATGACCATGACAAAATACTTGACTTTTGCCCCACCTGTTCTTCTGTTTTCCCCATGTCAGTAAACCAACACATATTCAGTTACTCAAACCAAAACCCTTAGACTCATTCTTCCTTTCTCCCCATCTCCTCTACCATGATCCTAGAATGGGCCATTTACTGATGCCCTGAAATCCACAACTTCCATTTTCTGAATCCCACCTTATTTTCTAGCCTTCTGCAAAGCAACTATTGCAGTTTGAAGATTTATACCCCCAACCAGATGTGATCTTTCATTTCTCCAAATTTTCAAGGTACTTTGCAAGGGTCTCTTTAAGGCACATGTAGCCTCAGATTGTGATATTTTTATAATTGCCTTAGCCCCCTTTCCCTAACTACATCATAAACTCCGTAAAGGCAGAAACTGGGTCCTAATTCCTATACCCTCTAGCTCCTATACCCTCTAAAGCACAATCACATGCCTTCAGCATTAATGAATCAGTGTAAGGCTTGGGAGGGAGAGAGTGGTGGGTTTAAATCTTTTCTGCTACTTACTAGGTATGTGACCGTGTGATTGACTTGTCTGGGTCTACATTTTCTCATCTCTAAAGCTGAAGTAAGGATAGAGAATATAAGAGCCATGTCATAGCACTGTCAAAAGGATTAAATGAGATAGTGTACAGAGTACAATAAGTAGTGGATAGTATTACGGTGATGACTTTTATGGGTACCCGAAATGTCAATCCCAAGAGAACCCAAGAGCAGCCCACCTTGCATGGCTATCTGTGATTCTGATATTGATGACATTCTAAAATATCAACTATCATGGAGCCAATAATAAATATAGTACCAAAAATTCAGCTGTGAATACAGGCCTACATCCTTAATTAAGAAAAAGTTAACAGTGGAAAATCACTTCTGAGTCTTTTAAATAGGAAATTGGATTTCCTAATGGGTAATTTAAAATACTTTGGGACCATAAATACACCTGGCGCACTCAAGCTATAAGTTGGTGACTCAGAGAACAAGGGCACAGGATCCTGAAATAAGCAACAGCAAATGGCCACTTAAGCTCTTAAAGAGCAAATTGCAGAAAATAAATTACTTCATTTAAATATGCATGAATCTCCTGAGTGCGGGAATATGCTGAAATGGTGCTGAATGATTTCCTTTGTTGTGAGTGTTCTGAAGTATTAATAATGCCTTGCTTTGTGCCTTATACCTTTGATTAGAACAAATCCCAGAATCTTTTGCCTTTTTAAATTGTTTTTAAATGAGTTTGGATTATAAACCAGGAAATTCCAGTCAACGTACAGATTGGTCTCATTGATTTGGAAAAGTCGATAATAAGTTTATCAAAAGGTGAATGGATCCCAGAGAGAATGGAAAGTGGTTCTGATTAACTTGTTAGACAAGAGCTTTGGAAAGGCTGACATAATTTTTCAGAAACTTCTTAAAAGTTTGAAACTTGACAACCTTTCCCCTAAAATACGTGCAAAGATGTCATCAACCTCTCTGATACTGTATGGCACAGTAGTTTGAGTTCTAAAAATCAATATCCTCAATTGTAGACTAGAAGGGGTATTTATCAGAATTATTACTCAGTTATATCCAGCTCTCATCAGATCTTTTAATTTTCATTATGGGAACCACAGACATGAAAATCCAGTGTTTTATGTCCTTGCATACTCAAAAATAAATTTTATGGTTATATAATTGAATAAATAAAGGAACAAGGGCCAGGGAGAGAAGGCAGAGATATCAAAAGCTGAACAAACTATCCATTAAAGGCCTATAATATTCAAGGCTATGTTCGATCTGATTTTTTAGAAGAGAGGGATTTAAGGAAATGACTATTTGCCTGCACACACTGATTGTTAGGGTAGCTTTCTTTTATGGCAGGGCTTCCTTTTTGATGCCAAGGCAATGATGGAGAGCTTGGCAGCAGAGCAAGAACAAGAGCTGAGGAGACCTGGGCTAGGCAAGGGCTGAAGCTTACAAAAGGATTTGGCAGCCTTGCCCGAGAACAAAAATAATCAAAAGAATTGCCAAGAACCATAAAACCAGGAGGGAGAGCAGGGATATGAAATACATCAACTTGATTTTCTGAACATGGAAAAATATTAAATCTATTCTAAGTCCGTTATGATGTTCATGTATTTCTGTGAATTTCTGTTATGACAGTAATTTCTATTTTGCCTTGGGGCTATGAATAGGATCAAGTCAGATGAGTTTTATTGTTATTGTTTATTTTTTTTTTTTAAAGATTTTTTTATTTTTTCCTTTTTCTCCCCAAAGCCCCCCGGTACATAGTTGTGTATTCTTCGTTGTGGGTTCTTCTAGTTTTGGCATGTGGGATGCTGCCTCAGCGTGGTCTGATGAGCAGTGCCATGTCCGCGCCCAGGATTCGAACTAACGAAACACTGGGCCGCCTGCAGCGGAGCGCGCGAACGTAACCACTCGGCCACGGGGCCAGCCCCTGTTATTGTTTATTTTTTAAGTGTGGAAAAACAAATGCTTTTTCACCAGATTTAAATAATTTGTAACTTACGTATAAGTGCATATATCCCTATTGTTGAATATTTCCTTTGATGCCAAAGGCTCATTATTTGTATGCTAATTTGTTCTCTTGGGAAGCTATGATGTGCTACAATTACAAATAATCTTTGAAGAGAAATCTTTTGGAGCATCTATAATAAGAAACAGTAGCACATTCCAGGAAAATGGTGCAGCATTTGCAAGAGTATGTCAAGGTAGGTCAACAGGTATTTATGTACTGCAAGTATGCAGTAGAGGTGGTGGAAAGAGGAGAGATGATGCTAGAAACTTAGGTGGAATCAGATCATAAAGTGCCTTATGTTTGGATTTACTCTATAGGTAGTGGGGAAAGATTTTAAACAGAGGAGAGAAATGATCACCTTTGTGTTTAACAAAGATGGCTCTGGAATTATTGTATGAATTGGATTAGAGAAAAATACAGTAAATAGAAATTTTTTTCTTTTTAAAAATCAGACCATATATGAAATTAGAACCTTATGTCAATTATCTGAATAAACACTCAAAAGAAGCATTTCTCACTCATTCTAAAGGGATAAGATCTACTAAGTGACATTTTTAAAAGAAGATGGCTACATTAAATATATTATCTATTTCAGTATGTACCACTGACTTTTAAAATTCCTCATTCAGCTTCCATGTCTGCCTGTGAAAGAGGGTATTTTCTTCTTCAGGGCTATGATCTGTGGGATCACATGGTTCTGTTCAACAAACACAAGATTGGAAGTGTGTCTTCTCCTTGGGAAATGTGACAAACCTGTTTCTGTAATTCATTCTGTCTTGTTGTTCTAACCCAACCAGATGACCTACCAGTCTTCTGTTTGAAACAGTGATGCAATTTAGAGAGCCAAATGTACTACAAATGACGTTCTTTAGACATTAGGAAATCATCACAATTACTCACCTAAACACACACCCCACTCTACTGCATTTCACACTACCTGCTGCTGTTGATAGAAGGATTATATTTATAGGAAGAATTCAAATATTACCTACAGATAATGAATATATATTTTTTGTACTTTTTATTGAGATTATGATAGTTTACAAACTGGTGAAATTTCAGTTGTACATTATTATTTGTCAGTCATATTGTGGGTGCACCACTTCACCCCTTGTGCCCACCCCCACTTTCCCCTGGTAACAACTAATCTGTTCTCTTTGTCCACGTGTTTAATTTCCACATATGAGTGGAATCATACAGAGATTGTCTTTCTCTGTCTGGCTTATTTCACTTAACATAATACCCTCAAGGTCCATCCATGTTGTTGTAAATGGGACGATTTTATCCTTTGATAACGAATATATTTTAATATGTACTTATGTAGGTACTAACTGTTCATTGATGCTTCTTTAAGAGCCTATGTCCTAAAATAAATTGAAAAGCAGAATCTTTAAGAAATTTCAGTATGAAATATTGTTCCATCTCTACTATGTTTCTAGTGATTATTTGCTTTTTTAATAGCTCTGTGATGTTTTTCTAATCAGTGCACATGAGCCATCATCAAAACTAGAATTCCTAATTCTGAGCCCAAACAGTTGGAGCCCAACCAAATCAGGACTTGTAATAAGGTTTATGAGGAAAAACCATCAATCATTCATTCCCCCTCTCTAGCTCCGCATACATTATTGAAAGATTTTATCACAGTTTTTATGCTAAAAGACCTTTAAGAAATTTAAATTGTATGCCCAGTAGCTTGTAGTATTATGTAATCAAAATTTGATTCGTGAGGGTAAATCAACTAATACATTCATAATTTTAATCGTGTTAGCTGCTCTGAAATTGGCTGATAATTACTTTAGAATTAGAGGCTCTAATTTGTACATTGGTAATGTGTTTCCAATCACCAGCCAATGTAATAACAATAATAAATTATACTTCTACCTACATTGAGATCTTGATAGACAGCTGAAATAAGACATTTCCACCAGAACTGAATATCAAACTTTTTTCCTGACTATTAAAAACTTGTCAAGTTTCCGAAGATTCAAGGCCATGTTTAGCACTGTGCTAGTCAAGTCCTCTCACGTTCCCAGTGGTTTTAAATCATTTAAAGTCTGTGACCAAGAACGGTCTTATCGGTATCATCATCACTGTCAGCAGAGTTTCCTAAGTACACTAGAAAGCAAGGATGCTTTGTAAACCACTTGAAAGCTAAACCTCCGCCCCATAAGCTTTACCCGTATTTATAGTAGGCGTCCATCTAATGAGCATAGTCAGGCCTCGGAAAAGAAAATTCCATTGCCTGTGAATATTTCTAAAGATGTGTTTTAAATATATGCAATAAGGGTAAATTAGGTTAACACGAAGGATTTTAAATACTTTCTTAAATTGCAGAACCCTTTGCTCAACCAAAATTTTACCTAGACCCTTAAACCATAAAGGTAGATAAACAACTGTTTTATTTGAAGTAAGTGTAATACAGACGCTATCACATATAGTGACTTACCACATACAGTTTTTTTCAAGTCCCTGAAATAAATCCATAATCTTGTATCTATATTTCTAACTCTGTCCTCTCTTTTTTTTCTGCAAGAAATACTAGCTGATAAATACCAAGTGAGTACTGCGCGCCTCCTTATGTGTCAGAAACTCTTTCAAGTGCTTTCTGTGAGTTGTCTCCTGTAATCCAACAGTCAAGTACCATTTTAGAGGTGGGAAAACTGGGGTGTAGGGATATTAACTTTGTTGCCCCAGGTGACAAAGCCTTGAAGCAGTCGAGTTGCAATTGTTCCCTGGCTGTTTGACTCCAAAACCCATGTATTTATCACTCATATATCACCGCCTACCTAAAGTAAAAATAAACCTTCACCAGGCTCTCAGAATTCACAGGGCTGCTGTAGAAAGATTTTCCTTAGACATACTCGAAGAGAATTTTTCAGAGAATTAGTTGTCTTGTGTGGTAAATTAGCCCACAGGCCAGGAGTTTTGCCTTATTATTCCCTTCTTTTCTACCTCTTGAACTATTTTTGAAGCAAATGTGGGTATCAACCCACACTGAACACTGGGATCTCCTGGGGGCTGTGAAATGTACTGATACCTGTACTTGTATCCCACACATGGAGGGTCTGATTTAATTGATCTCAGGTGTGGCCTTGATGCTGGATTTTGGGGGTTTGTAGGCTTCCCAGATGTGTCCTGTGCAGTCAAGGTTAAGAAAGGTTGCACTTAAAGCCAAGCTGCCTTTCTGCTGTGTCCATGCCTTTGCTCACATAGGGCATACATGAAATGGTTATAACTGACAGAGTGGGATGGGCTGCTAAAATAAAATCTAAGTTAAGTTTTCCTGTAATCAGAGCATTTAGTAATACTGAGTCTTTAAACCACGATTCTCCTATCATTCCACAGAACCCAATAATTCCCTAAGAATTCTCAAATGGTTTCTTGAAAAACAGTCTAGGTGGTCCTGTTCATTGTACATGTTTCGTGACCTCTAGCTTTATACCTCGTGATATGAAAAACAATAAAATCTCAAGTTTGGAAAAGCACTATTTTGGATAATAGAGCATAGGATTGAAAAGGGGGAGATTCTGTAGAAAGGGAACATCTGTTTATGTTAAGGGGCAGGAGTGGTTACAAACCTATCCCTCATAGGGAGCTCTTACTGTTTCTTTAGTAGCCACACTGCTGCTTTTTAGCTGGAGGGCATGTCGTATGTAATGCCTTCCTTATGACTAGGACGGAGGAAAACGATTAGTGTCCAGGGACGGACTTGCAGCCCTAGCATGCATGCATGCATCCATATATATACATACATAGAAGGGGGGAAGAAAGAAGGGAGGGAGAGGGGAGGAAAGAAAGGGGAAGAAAGGAAGAAACAACAGAAAGACATAGAACAGAAAGAAAAAGGTCGATGTACATGCCTATCACTAAATTATTATTTGGCCAAGTAGATTAGTTCTTTTCTGTGATCACATGTGCGTGCAATTATGTTTCCACCTAGAGTAATTAAACATATTCATTTGTTTTCTTGGAAACAACAAAAAGTGGATTATATGCCATCAGGTGACTTTCATTTCAGAAAACAAATACTTGTTTAATGGCTTAACACCACCTCCCAAAAAGTATCTACACACTTCTCCCACCTCCAATTTTGGTGTATTGTGATTTTTTTAAAAAATCATGACATTTAGTTCCAATGAGCTCACTATGCTGTCATATTAAGGATGTTACTTTTTAGATTACAAATTAGAATTTATACTGTAGTTTACTCCTACTTCTTTCCTTTTCCACATTCAGATTATAATTATATACTTTTTCTATATAACCTTATATATCCTGTAGAAAAGTTTGCTTTTTCTGAGGACTTCGATACAACATGAATCAACAGAATCTTTGGAAGCATGAAGACAAATACTTGCCTAGAAAAGACCTGAAGTCTGTTTGCAAGGTAGCCTGAAGTGCTCCTTTTAGCTGGAGGGCAGAAGAGCAGAACTCTCTCTTGGGTAGTAACTACTGGCTGTGAATGCACAGAACAATTAGTGTTGAATCAGAGAATCGCTAACAAGTTGTACTTTAAATTTTTTTCAATTAAAATATGTCACATGTGATATTAGAGTAATTGAAATTATGATGTCAAATGATACACTTTGCCATAATAGTAAATTTCACCTTATAGCAAATTTGTAGAATTCTTTAAGACAAACCTCCCAGCTGTTCTCTATGCCTGAAGTATAGGGAAGTAGAGTAACGTTATTGCTTCGATAGTTTATTTGCTGGTTTTCTGATCCAGGCTGTTGCCCCCGCCAGGATTCTGAGAGCGCCTGGGGTCCTTGTTGGATTCCTTTCAATACTTCAACTCCTAGATAACTGAAAAATAAGATCATCGTGGTCCGTTTGAGGAATTGTGGATCAGGATTGATATATTACACCCTTTCTTCTCTCTTTGTCCAGATTGTCCTGCTTTCTCATCATTCTAGCGCCCTCACTGCTTCTGGATCAGAAACGTCTGTCTCTGTGTTACTCGTCACTCTTTATTTCTGTCACAAAGGTTCAGTTGGCCATACAGACAGGAAGGATGAGTGACTGCTTGAAGCAACAAGCTCCGAGGAAGGGATAAAAAGAGAACAATACTTCATCTCTCCCCTTAAAGCAACTGGTTCAGACCAAGGGCAAGAGAGATGGCCCAACTTTGCTGGCATAGGTGACCTAGTATTCGTCAATGAGAGGAGTTCAGCAAGGCATCTCTTTAGTACAGAGCATAAATAGCCAAGAGGGTGAGGACTGCAGGGAGCTGTGTCTTTTTAACAGTCTAATGGAAGAAAGGATTTCCTTCACTGAGAAGCTTCATCCTGACACTCGAATGGCCATGATGCTTAACTGCCAGACTTGCCGTCCCTCCAATACGTTCAAGATTTACCTGTAAGGAAATGGAGGCATGTTGGCTGAAACATGCTGTTGAACGTCTGATCAGTGTGACTTGTTTTCTAGCCTAGTACTTGCGCCAGAAACGACAAGTATAATTCACGTGTATGGGAAAAGAGGTCAGTCTGATCCTGTGGCATAGTTTGAACTCTTTCGTCCTCCTTCTACAGTTACATTACGTTAGCCATTAGTGACCCCTGCTAAAAGGTTAATCAATCAGTCAGTCAATGTGAAATAAAATAAAACTCTGGGTTTCAGGACCAGAAGCCTTGACCTTTCTTTTTCTTAAATACTTCAGTTGACTTACAGCACTTCTTTGCTCCAGCTCAAGATGACAGACGTGCCCTTCTTGGCATTATGTTCTTACTGCTGTAACGCCTCTCTCTTTAACCCTTCGTCCTTTTCCTTCAGCAGACGTTAAATCCACAGCCCTGCAGAAAATTACTTAACTTCCCGCTTGAGGAAGTAAAATTCAAATGCCATAAAAAGCATTCTTTTGGTTGAGTCAGACCCGGAACCCACAGGAATGATTTATTAGGTATCATTTTATCAATGAATCATTTGTCTGCTTCAAGAACAGACATTATACTATACTTGGAAACAAACTAAAATAGTGACAGCAGCATGAACAATTATTTCAGGAGTCCAGCCTTTGTGGGACCTAATACTTCATAAGGAGTGTTTTAATTAAATTACAAATTAGAGTTGTGTCCTGCCATTGCAAAGTGACTTCTGCGTTTAGAGTGAATGTGGTTTTCATAGCACCCAGCCTGATACTTAGCTGTGCCTGACAGTGACAGTGAGACAGCTGAGCGAAGGGTCATTGTTGGACTCACAGTGCCATCTACAGAGTAGATTAAATAACAGAGATTCCACTTCTCTTGTGCACTTCAAATAAGGCAGCCACAAGGGAATTAAGATGAGCGTGTTTTGCAGTTAGCTGTGGACATACAGTAAAACTTTGTTACCACATTAAAAAAATGGTTGCGTGTTTGCAAAATGCTGTTGTCGTACTTAAATCTCTATTAGTCAGACTCCTAAGGGAATGAAGTATTGTGTTTCCTTTTGGTTTTTATTAGATTAATTAACTGGAGAGCCCATTTGTTTCAAAAGTCCATTTGATAATCATTGCAAAATGTAGTATTTTAACTTTCTGCTTACTTTGAATAGATTGTGTTGGACTTAAGTTTCATGATTGACTTATTTGTTATGTCTACTACTCTTTCTCTCCCTACTGGAACCGAATCACCACGAGGGAGAGATTTTTATCTACTTCATTTAATAATTTTCCTTAAGAACTTAGCACAATGCCTGCACAAAAGCAGGTCCTCAGATACTTGTGTGTGAATCAGTAAATATCCCTGCACTTTGCTAGTAGGAGGACCAAATGTGGAAGGACAGTCAGTTAGCCTCCTTGAATCTTAGCTTCTTGCTTTTAAAATGGGGATGCCAATACCTGTTCTTCCTGTCTTCCTGTTGTTATAAAAATTAAATAAGATAATGGATGGCAAAGGACTGTAAACTATAAGTCGCTATAAAATTTAGGCATTTTTCCCAAGTATCATTTTTTATTTTTAGTAAAGCTCTAGAAATACAGAAACTGTAAGACCTCCCCCACCCCATTTTCCCCGATAATTTCCTGAGGTGCTTTTAAAATGTACATACTTGGGCCCCAGACCATATACGTTGGTGCCTGGCAATCTTCATTTTGTAAAAAATAATTCAGATAATCCTGAAGCACACTGACGTTTCAGAACTTCTGGCATTAAAAAGAGGTTGAAATTGAATTGAATCCAAAATGAAAGTTACTCCTTTAATACTGCCCCTCTTTAAATAATTTCCTGATAGGAAGTTGTTTCTGATAGGATGTGTCTCTTTGTCATAAGGAAAATATGGAAACCATTAACTGATCTATTATTATTTAGTTTATAGTATAGAGCACTAATTTTTATAAAAATTTAGAAGGATCTAGACATATGTAAATAAAGATTCTCTTAATACATGAAAATTATTTAATTTTAGACAATTTAGATACATTTCACAAAGTGGGATACAAATGTTATATAAAATGATTTTAAAAAGCAAAGGAAAAAATCTAAGCTTTTATAAGACTGACTTTTAGTTTCATTTAGGAAATGCTGCTTGTTAATTTTTATGCTAAAATGCTGTACAGTATATTAATAGGCTTTAGCATATTATAAAATAGTTAACTTCTTAGCATTGAGGTTATTTCTGTGCTATCCCCTTTTCTTAAGCACTTTTTGAGAAGTGAAAAGACCATATCTTTAAGATGACCACATTGGCAGATTAACCATGTAACAAGTAAAACACTTCTTTTTGTGATAATGGTTCATAGATGGATATATGCTTCCATAGCACATAACTATCTCTTAGGCCAGTTAAACATGTTTTTACTCATTTTTATATTTGGTTTTGTCTTGAGGGCAGCATCTGTGTGCCGCGTCATCATCTACCCTATAGCACTTGCCTTACAGTATCGATGAGTGGATTATATATTTACTCTAAAACAAAGCAGGAGGACTTTGGATAGTGGCTAAAAGTGGAATTTGGAATCAGACAGAGAAAGCCTTAGGGGTAAATTCTGGATCTACCACTGGACTTCTTCCTCTAACTCACCTTCTAAGTATTATCTCCAATCATTCATTTATATATAATTTATTGATATATAGTCATATTTTTGATGGGGTTGGTGGGGGGGGCAATGTCCATGTACCAAGCCCCACTGTGCTAGCACGATCAAGGATAGACCAAATTCCAGAACAATTCAAGGGCTCCCATGACACATTCGGGGAGTAGGGTGAGAATATAACAAGTACAATACAACTATGACAAACCATCAAGATAATTAGTGATAAGCAGTATGGAGGAAATTAGCAAATTGAGAATATGGAGAGTAATTGAGGAAGGTCACATCAGATGAGGTTTCTGTGGAGGGTCCGTTTGAGGAGGTGAGACCTAAAGAATGAGACAGAACTCACCATGGAAAGAGCTGAGGGAAGAGAATTCTGGACAGAGGGGAAAGAAATACCAAGTGCGAAGGGAGAAGGCTTTGTATTTCTGAAGACTACAGGAGAGGCCTGGGCCTGGGATGGTTGAATTGGGTGTGGCTGTGAGACAAAGAGGTGAGCAGGAAGGAAACCTTGTAGGCCCTGGGAGATATGAGTGTTCTCAGAGCAATAGGAACCCACTGAGGGGTTTAACCAGGGAGGGATGTATGACTTACATTTGAAAAAGATTACTCAGAGGGGTAATTATACCTCCAAAATATTTCTTGAAACTTCCCCTCATTCCAAATCTAATACTCCAGCTGAGTCTCTCCTGGCTCATGCCATCTACTAATTGTCTTCATCTACTAATTGTCTTCAGCTCTGTGGCTTCAAATCTGTCCTTTACAGAACTGCGAAAGTAAACTATCCAGACTGTCCTGTCACTCTCCTCAGCTGCGCAGGGGAGGAAGTCCGAGCTCATTCACCAGGTTATCGGGGTCCTTGATGGCACGGCCTCTGTTGTTTTAATACCCATTCCTCACCATTTTGTGCCTTGCACTTTTTGTTTCAGCAACAGCTAACTGCCGTCGGATCCCTGCATGTCCCCTCCTGTTCCCACCACCTGTCTGTATTCCTGCACTCCCATGTGCCACAGTGTCTTCCTTCATTCAGGCCAACTCCTTATTTAAAAAAAAAAAAAAGCCTTTCTCCCTGTACCTCTTACTCCTACCACTACAGTCCCAAACTCACTGTGCTGTGTTTCTATTTAGTGTCCTTATCTGCTTATGAGTTTCCTTGAAGATATTCAGAGAAAAGTGCCTAGCAGCCAAGAGGCTTCCAGTAAATGTTGGCTGGCGATCTTGTGTAAAGATAGCTGTGTGGATGAATGAGAGAATGTTGACTGAGTGCCGAGCTGGCAGAGGGACACAGTCTTTAGTAGACAGAAGGTGCTAACCAGGTCGTCATTCACATTCATTCTCCTTCCTCTCCCATTTTCCCACTTGTCTATCTGGCACACTCTCCTTCCTTCTTGTGATGTGCACATAGGTACACTGGGCACGCTGTAGACCTTGCAAACAGATGTCATATCCTGGATTTGTCTCCAGAGGACTTGGAGTCTGGTGGAGGAGCTGGAGCAGATTCATAAAAGAATAAGCAGCTATAAAAATGGGTAGGATGAAGTGATAAAAAATGATATTATGGATAAGAAGAGCTAAAGTCTTGAACTGAAAAGAAAGTCTCTCCTCGTTTATTTTTAGAAAAGAATGCTGGAGAAAAATTTCACATTACTAAGCCTTCATTACTTCTCCAAAATATCCTGCAGCATGCTTACTAATGTATTGTGAAATTCTCATGAATAAGTCACTCTAATGTCACATCACAAAATATGTGAACAAAGGGTATTTTCTCAAGCTTTTCTGCAGATTTTATTTTGTGTGTTACTTCAAAGAAAAGATGTCTATATAGTTGGACGTATTTATAGATTTGATGTACCATAAATCCCATTACTCATATAGATAATCTTGCTTAACGGTGGAGGAATGTATTAACCCATTTTTATCACTTAAAATATGTTTAAGTGGATTCTAGTATCATAATATATCTATGTTCATAGCATTTTAAAATTTGCAAACATGACTTTTATGAAAATTACTTTAGAAACGTACAACAGTAAAATCCATTTGAGTTGGATCCTATACATAGACACTGGAGCTCTATCCGAATTGGCTTTAACATTACCTGTTGTTGCTTAATTTCTCAGAAATCTAAAAATATCCAGTTTCTAAACATTTAAGGCACAAGAGAGTGCCTTTCCCTCCCAAATAAGTAATTTTTAAAAATCCAAGTTCTAAGAAACATCAGTTTAAATATTATTCATTTCTATAAGCTTGACTAGTACTGCTGATAGAGGACACTTTGATCTCCAGAACACCATGGTCGTTGCAAGAGACACGATCTTGTACATACATGAAGAATGCAGTAAGTAGTAAAATTCTGTGTTATGTATTCCAGAAAACGTGCAATAAGTACATATAGGAGAAATTGCTGTCATGCTCTGGGAAGACCTCACAATTCAGGTTTGGGTTGAGCTGGACTTTAAGGTTGGGTAAGATGAATAGGTAAAAAAAGGAAAGAAAGAGAAGGAGGTGAGAAAGAGAGAAAATGAGCATTCCTGGCAGGAGGAAGCATATAAAAATACTGGCTGAAGCAGCAATGATCATGCTGGCAACCGAGCAACCCACCTTCTCCTTCTCCTTAAAATATCCTGGAACCCAATTATCATATTATTCAGGCTAAAGATGGGCCTGTCAGAGACCCAGGGGAGGCAGTCTTTATGCTACCTCATATATAACAGCACTGAGGTTTCAGCCTCCTCTGTAGGTAGGAGCAGATTTGACTGTGGGACAGGGAAAGGGGAGGAGATAGTAACCTGAAAATAGCGCTTTTTAGTCTTGACCAAGGTTTCAAGTTCCTTGAGGATGTTTTCAACCAGGATGCAGAGAGGAATGAATCCTTTTAGCTGAAGAACAAGAGAAAGTCAGTTAGATCCATTTGGGATAGCTTGACAGTTAATATACTTTGTTCCCCCTCTCTCCCCACCCCCATATACCCCATCCCTTAGTTTAGTGGGTTTAGTTAAAATTACAAAATTGCAAGGGTCACTATCGTTTAATTCCCCACAAAGCTGTAATTGCTACACTACCGCAATCCAGGAGCAAGGCCAGGAGCAGGTGACCCTGGCTGCACTTGACTCGACATGTGCTGTTGGCTTCCCCAGGTCTTTGTACCTGATCACACTAAAGTGTGCATTGTAAGCCTTGCTAGAATGTTATCCTTTAGCAACAAAATCATTTTGCTATCACCCAGGTGTTATACTATTTAAACATTTCCTTTCAAACTAAAATAAATTTTGTTATATATAACAGAAGGTTGAGAGTTTAAGGTCCTTAAATTATCTTATGTACAGTGTAAAGTATATAAGCACATCAGTGATGTAACAAGAAGTAAACAGAAATCAATTTAGCATAAGTCTGACCAGTGAGGGATGCTTCTGAGTGAAAACACACACACATACGTACACACATGATTGTGGTAGGAGAAGCACGAGACGTTTCCAAGTAGAGGAATAAAGAAAGGTCATTAGTTTCCTTTGTGTGACCATCTTGAGTGCTCGTAGTGTTGTTTGTGATGATCCCCAAAAGATGGCAAGGATAAAGTGAATATGCTGGAGCTTCAAGGCTAACTGTAACCATGGAAAGAACCTGACGTAGAAATCACTAAGATAAAGCCTGGTAGGGGAAAAAGACACAGGAATAGAGTGAAGGGAGGGGATGTGTGCAAGAGCAAGGAGGACAAGGGATGGAGGTATGAAGCAGCTCTCACATTTATGCCCTTTGTGTGGTTATATAAATAGAAAGAATATGCTTAAGACCACAGTCCCAGGAATTAGCAGCCCAAAGGATGTGTTCCTTTGCTGGTCTAAAGATATGTGGCATGTGATTACCCCAGTATTCTCCTTGCAGTACAGTATTCTACCCTCCCCCGCCCCTCCTTAAGCATGTGATATGGGGGAGAGAGAACATATATTGTTCGTTTAAATGAAACAGGAACAGGGGCAGGTGTGTATATTTGTGTGATGATGTTATTTTAATCACCCTCACTGTTTCTGTGGCACACTGATTTTGAGCTGTCCATGGGTGGTAGCTGCTGCAGGCTATGATTAGATAAATGGATGCAAATGGTAATTGTAAGTGATGAATGATTGATGATGGTGTTATGTGGTGTTATTCTGCACCCTTGGAAACAGCCTCTGGCCTCCCAGGAATGTAGCCTGTAACCAGAGGATGATCATCATTCGAAAATGTAGGCTCTAGTTTGTTTTCTGTGGGGGTAGGGGAGTGAGGGCAGGCTATGGCATGTCATAGAACACTGGGGCAATTTTCTCCGGCCTCTTTCACTACTTCATGTGTCAGATCATTACCAGAGAGAGTAAGAGGGCCTGGCGATTGGAGATTTAGAAGATCTAGCAAGTACTGCATTGCTGATTTCTCAATTAAAAGTGCCCAGTAGTAGCAAGCTAGGCAGCCTGGGGTGGATACCTCTAGACTTAAGAATCACTGGCCTACATTAAATATATATATATATTAGTGTTTCTGCATTTCCTAGAGTGTGGAATACATTTACTAGATTATCTAATGCTGTTCCGGTAAAATGGTAATTCCTGGCATCTCTCCAAAGTTTTGTGTGTGTGTATGTGTGTGTTTTTAGGGAGGGCAGACACATTTGGGTCATGTTTATTGAGTATATTGACTCCCTGGAGCAAAGACAAGAGCGATATAGGGTGGAAAAAACAGAAGCACAACTAGGAAATAAATAACGCTTTTGACATGCACACTGTCTGTACATCCTAAGTTTCACAAACGGTATGTGAAATTTTCTTTCTTTTTCCTTTCTGAATCCAAGAACTTAATCCTATCTATTTCGTCCATCGTTTTGAACTTTAGTCCTACCCAGGAGATTCTAGCTGAAGTGAGATTGTCAAGAAGACAAACATGAACTGATGAAAACTTTCTTAGAATTTAGAATGCCGAGAAACTGGTTTATGCAATGAGGCGCACATATTCAGCACTGTGTTCCCTGCTGGTTCCTGGTATTTGGGAGCTGATAACCTGGCAGGAGAAGGAAGGAGGTGAGAGTTGGGAGGGGCAGAGTCGTAGGGCAGAAAGGGGCCTGGAATTAGAGCACCTGGTTCTAGTCACATCTCCCACCCAGTCAAATTATATGACCTTGAAGGACCCTATGTTTCATGATTTTCTACGGTGAGACTCTCCTTAATCTTTTTCTTTCTTTCTTTTTTATCTTATCGTCTTCTTTGTTCCACAAAGAGTTTGCTGGAGCTTACAATAAGTCATCTAAAATAAAATGTCAAAACCACAGTGCAAAAGCAGACCACAGATATGTAGAACAGAAAAGAAGTAATTTTAACAATGCGCGAATGTTGCAAAATTCAAAAAAGATAGTATTTGGAAAGCGCTTTACACTTTTAAGGTACTAACTGCATAGTATTTCAGACAGTTACGGATTCGAGGACAAAAACTTGGAGCTGAATAGACTCTTCGAATTTACAAGGTTTGTCTTTTGTTGCTTTTAAGAACTATTCACCAATACCTCCTTATTAAAATAGGATTTTGATTTGAGTGGAAGTCCAAATACTTACCAATAGAAAAGTAGGGAAATGGAGTACATGTGTTCAGACAGAGGGCCACTGAAAGAAGACAGAATAGGAGTAAGACCATAAGGAATGAATGCACTAAATTGTCCTTGTCTCCTAAACACTTTACTTCATAATTTTTCTTAAACCTGGACATTTTTCTTTTAGTAGGTAGAAGGAGTTTGGAAAGAATCATAAGGAATGTGTGAGTTCTGCTTCTGTCTAGAAGTAGGTAGATTCTTGTTGACTCGTCTGGTCCCTGTGTAGCCCTTTTTAGAGATTCTGAAGACTTTGGCTTTTGTTGTGGGCAAGTTGGGAAGAATTGGAGAGTTTTCCTTCTGGCTTTTTCAGGATTTTCTCCTTATCTTTGATTTTCTGGTTTGAAAATTATATGCCTACATATACTTTTTTGGCATTTATCCTGCCTGGTGTTCTCTGAGCTTCCTGGATCTGTGTTTTAGTGTCTGACATTAATTTGGGGGAAGTTCCAAGTCATTGTTGTGTCCAGTATTTCTTCTGTTCCTTCCTTTCCTTCTTTTCCTGGTATTCCCATTACACATTTGTTACACCTTTTCTGCTTGTCCCACAGCTCTTGGATATTCTGTTCTGGGGTTTTTTGTCAGTCTTTTTTCTCTTTGCTTTTCATTTTGGAGAGGTTTCTATTAAGATGTCCTCAAGCTCACAAATTCTTTCCTCAGCTGTGTCTAACCTACCAATAAGCCCATCAAAGGCATTTTCATTTCTGCTAGAGTGTTTTTGATTTCCAGCATTTCTTTTTGGTTCTTTCTTAGAATTTTCATCTCTGTTTACATTGCCCATCTGTTCTTGTATGCTGTCTACTTTATCCATTAGAATTATTAGCGTATTAATCATAGTAATTTTATTTTCATTTTATTTTTTTGAGAAAGATTAGCCCTGAGCTAACTGCTGCCAATCCTCCTCTTTTTGCTGAGGAAGACTGGCCCTGAGCTAACATCCATGCCCATCTTCCTCTACTTTATATGTGGGACGCCTACCTGGCTTTTGCCAAGCAGTGCCATGTCCGCACCGGGATCCAAACGGGCGAACCCTGGGCCACTGAGAAGCGGAATGTGGGAACTTAACCACTGCACCACCGGGCCGGCCCCATAGTAATTTAAATTCCTGCATCTCTACCATATCTGAGCCTGGTTCTGGTCTTTGCTCTGTCTCTTTAAACTGTTGTTTGCCTTTTGGTATACTTTGTCATTTTTTTCTTGATAGCTAGACATGACGCACCAGGTAACGGGAACTGCTGTAAGCAGGCCTTTAGTAATATGGTGGTGAGGTGTTGGGAGAGGGGAAGTGTTCCATATTCCTAGGATTAGGTCTCAGTCTTTGGTGAGTCTTTGCCTCTGGACTGTGAACTTCATGGTGCTTCTCAGTTGTCATTCCCCACCCAGCCCCCATACCGTCAGTGGGACAGGATGGCTAACATGGGCTGGAGTTGGGTATTTCCCTTCCCCCACGTCAGTTAGGCCCTGATATGACCCAGCAGGTTAGCTTCTGGTTGAACAGCTCCTCCTGCGGGCAGTCCTTGTTAAGAAGAACAGAGTGCTCTGGTGTATTTCAAAAATGGTTCCTTTTCCCCTCCCCCTGCCAGAAGCACAGGGAGATTTTCCCCTGATATTTACTGTGGGAATCTGGTCAAGCTCCTGCAGGTAAAACTCACAAAAGTGTGGGGCTCCTCATGACTGGGTCCCCCTGGAGTTTTTATCTCTCAGACTTGCCCACACTGAGCCTCCAGCAAGTCATCAGTTACAGCTCAGGTTTCCCTACCCTGGACTGGTTCTCCTGCAGGTTTCTGCTCTAGTAAGGTTTGAGTCTCTGAGTTGGCCTATTGGTCTCCCCAGTGCTGGGGCCACAGTTTGCCCTGTGACCTCACTTCTGTTACGTGTCTAAGAAGAGTTATTGCTTTTTTAGTTTGTTACTTACTTATTTAGCTTTTTTACTTATTGTTGGGACGGAATTGAATTGGAGGGTTTTAAGCAGAGGAATAATATCTGACATATTTTACAAGAAATACTCGGCTGCCATATTGTGAAAAGACTACCAGTCATCAAGTGCCAATATGCCAGGCCTCTGCTGAATCTAGACTTGCTGAATTATTGAAAAATCATTACATTTTTACAAATGAAAGCTCACTCTTCTGAGATGTGAGGGATTAATGGGAGTTACTGGGTGTCTGTGGCTATGAGGCTGGTCAGGACGTCAGATTTCAGGGAACCGTGGGAAGATTCTAACTAACTGAGAACACAGGGATCCCCAGGTGGATATGTGGGGGATGGGGAAGCATTAATGAGATTCAGAAAAACACTGGATTTCATTCTAAATCTTGCCCTTGTTCAGGGGCCAGCCCAGTGGCATAGTGGTTAAGCTCGTGTGCTCTGCTTCAGCTGCCCAGGGTTTGTGGGTTCAGATCCCAGGTGCAAACCTACACACCCCTCATCAAGCCACACTGTGGTGGCATCCCACATACAAAATAGAGGAATATTGACACAGATGTTAGCTCAGGGCCAATCTTCCTCACCAATAAATAAATAACAATAATAAATAAATAAATCTATCTCACCCTTTTGTAAGATGAAAATCATTCAGCCATGGAAGAGTTGGGTAACTAACTTCTCAATTCGTTTTTAAATATTATTAATAAAAAGAAATTTTAAGGTTGAATTTGGATATAAAGTTAGTTCCTCACTCTCACTCAACACAGGATCTGGCAGCTCCACTTCACACAGTCGTCCCAGACGCTGGCTCCTTCCGCCTTGCCTGGATGGGCTTTTCATTCTCCTGGTCATAGGGGCCAGCTGGGGCCCTGTCCCATTAGTGTTCCAGCTAGCAGTGTATACATAAAGAAGCAAAAGCATCAGCTGTCTTTTTAAGGGAAATCCCCTTTAAGTTGCTATAAAACCTCTGCATATATGTTTTTAGCCAGAACTTAGCCTCATGCACTTACCTGGTTGCAAGGGAGATTGAGAAATGTTATCTCTATTCTCAGGAACTATGTACCCAGCTAAAAATCAGTGGTTCTGTTATTCTAAATGAAGGAAAAAATGGATATTGGGGGACAATAGCCATTTTTGCCCAGACTATAAATGCCATGGGGAATAAATGTGTCCTTTTTTTTTTTTTTTTTTTTTACCCCCAAGGACCTAAGGATGTGGGTCAAAACAAAAACTGTAGAGGATTATTGAGTATGTCTTGAATTGGACTTACAAATTTGTTCAGCATATTTTCCCACTAGTCGCAACTTTCATTATGCCACTTGAGCCATTTATTTCTAAATCCATGCCCTAATTTAAACTCTGGTGGTATTCACATAGATTACCAGACAACTGTTGTTGACCAGACTTGCTACAACACAGATCTGTAAACTCTGGGGTTTGTGTTATATTCCATAAGAGATCTACCACCATAGAAGGAGAGGAGGTTTGTTTAGAGGGAGCATTGCGAATTAAAATTTAAAAAAAGAATTCATACAGAGCTACTATGCATGTAGGACAAAAGTAGAAAAGTGATGATTCTCCAAACCATGAAAGCCAGGGAAAGCCCTCCTGACTTGAATTCAATTCATGGCTTTCAGTGTGTTTTATACAAGCAAAGGAAAGAGAGGAAGGAGGAAATTAGGAAATTGAGCCGTTTGACATAAGGAGCCTAATAATTTGAGTGGATATTTTAAATCATCCATTCATCCCTCAAAGACATGAATCTTTTTCAGAGGTCCACTCATGCTATTTTTTTTAGCTAATTTTTTTTTTCTCCTTTTAATTTAAATATGAAGACTGGGGGCACGTTTCTCTTGTCTCTTGAATCAAATGTCAGCTCCGTCAGAATGTGAAAACTTTGACAAATGAGACTGTAACTTGATCAGAAGTTTCAGCACAGGTGCAAAGGTCCCTGTGTCCCGGAGGCTCTCCTCAACCATGCTGTCGTCCACAGTGCGTGACCTGACAGTGACTTTGCAAAGTTTGGAAGTTTTACTTGGGAAGAATGATAACGAATACAGAAACCCAAAGTATATAAATGAATTGGAAACGAAATGCTATTTTCTTTTGACACTTACTAAGAAAAAAATATTCATTTACCTGGATTTGAATTTATTTCGTTTCCATCAGATATATATAGAGATCATGCAGGAGCTCCGTATTGCTCCATTTCTTTCCAATCTTTGTTTCATAGCTATTAAAGCAAACTTCACAACCTCATCTGGTTCTAGAAATAAAGGACATTTTCTGTCTTCTCCTCTGCTTGTTGCTAGTAAAACCACTTAAAACGTGGAATGAAGAATACATCTACATATCTCTATTTTTTTCAGCCACCTGCTACATTTTTCTTTTTTCCCCACGATTCCCTTTTTACTTATTTAAGTTTTGTTTTAGCTTATTATCATAATCACTTCATACAAGAGTATGCAAAACTTGGTTGATTTGGTATCTTTTTCAGAAAACAATGTTGTTTAATCTATGGTGAAGAAATTACCCATAAAGAATCTTGAAAACTCATTAAGATGGTGACCAGTGGTCATAGAGACCATGACCTTTCAAAGTCAGCATTCCTCAATACTAAAAGAAGCAGAGAGGAGCGAGGTATTCCTTTCCCTAGGCCACGGGCTCTCTTCTTGAGATTTTAAAAAATGTTTCCAAATACCAAGGACCACGCGATTTCACTCTTATGGTTGTATTCTGGTTACTCGTCCGGCATTCATTCAGCACAGGTTTCCCCTGGTCTAGCATTTGGATTTGTCTCTGGCTGTGATTATTTTTTCTGCTTGTATCTAGAAGCATAATATATTACTTAAAATAGGTTCTAAGCATACATGCCTGTTTTTTAAAAATATAATCATTTTTCCCATAAAATAAACCCACCCACATTTCTTCCCACACCCTTATCTGCATGGGATTCTCAAAGTGACGCTCTTTTTACTGTGGGTGGGACAGGTGAGCCACAGACCCTTAGAGTCCCTTTTAAAAAATTTTCAAAGTCTCTATCCACTTGAGCCTAGCTTAGGCAAAACAATCCAGTGACTGCCATCTCCTTCTTTCAAAGATTGCTTTAAAGAATTTAGAAATATGTCTATCAAAGGATACTTAGAAAGACTAACTTACGATTTAAAGTAAATGAAAAGTGACCTTGGGAAGGACCCAGAGATTACAAGGGGCTTAAGTGAAACAGGACAAGGAAGGAATACAGTTACTCTGGATGGATTTCTTTTTCAGGCCTAAGCATTGTCTGTGTTCCTTTGAATTTTAAACTTGTTTGAATGATTCTTTTATTGCCGTTTTCAGTTATCACATTGATCTAGGAGAAGCAAGTGGGCAGTTAGTCTCATTCCAAATTGGAACTGCCTCTGGATTGATTGTAGTGATGGCCAGGTGGTGGCTGTAGAGGTGGGGGACTGTGTGCTTTCTTTCTTATTGACCAAGAGTGTGTCTGTCCCGTTAGTGTGCGCCAAGTACAGGAATAGCAGGTGCACATTGTTGAGGGATGAAGCGACTGGGCTTCTGTGCTTCCAGGGCAGCTGGGAAAGCTCCTGTCCCAAGTCTATCACCACTGGATTGTCGCTATTTTCCAAACTCTACCACTGGAGGTTCACTCATTCTGACATTTCAGTTCAAGTCAGTTAACAAATATATTTTGAATTCAATCCTTATGCACATCCCTGGGAATTGTAAAGGATTCAGAATTTCATAAATGTGGAATTATCCAAGAATTTTCAATCTAGAGGATGAACAAACATTTTTGTGGGTTAGAATGTACGTCGTATGATTTCTAACTTCAAACCAAAAATAAATAAGAACAAAAACTCACACATAAGTAAACAAAGCTAACTTAACCAATTCTTTTTTTTTAATACTTAAAAAAAAAGTCTCTATGCTGACTACCAGAGACCCATTTAAGCAAAGTGAACCAGAAAGGTTAAGCTTAAAGTTAAAAGTACTAACAAGAAGAAAGTTGTTGCTGAGATTTTTATTAGAGCTGGATTCAAGATAAACTATGTCGACAGAGATATGAATGAGGAGTTTATAATATTAAAGGGCATAATGAGGGTGTAAATATCTACCCAAATACTACTGCACCCAAATCTATAAAGCATACATTCCAGCAAAGGAAAAGAAGAAACTGACTGGAACGCAATACCGATTACAAGCTTTGATTAACCTCTGTCAGCCCATGACAGATGAAGGAGTCAGAGGTGAAAGATCTGAATTATAATTAGGAAGGTTTGCATAATTTATAAATATGTGTATATATAAATATGTGTGTGTGTATATATGAAATACAAATACTACATATATATGCATATGACTAAAATTATATGATAAAGAACTATTTTTTAAATGATCTTGAAAATGTATACAATTAGCTAATAAGTGACTTTCAAAAAATTTAGTTTCTTTTCTGAAATAAAAATTATACACTCCACATTCTGACCCTGTGCAATAAAACTAAAAGTATAATAATTCATGATAACACATTCTGGAAAGTAAAAATTTACACTTAAGCAGCTCTTGAATCAAACGGAATATTTACGCATTATAAGAATTGAAAAAAAATCCCTGTATATCATAGGATACAGTAAAGTTTGCTCAGGAAAATAGGTAGCTTTTAATACTTGCATTCTAAAAAAGAAAGAAAATGAATCCACTTTTAGCTTAAGAAGCTACGAATGTAATAATACAGTATATCTAGGGAAGTTAAATGAAGGAAAAGGAAACGATCAAAGGAGAAATTAAAAATTACAAAATTGTTAAGGAGTCAAAAAACTGGTTCTTAAAAAGAGAAAAAGAAGCCACTGGGGGCTGGCCCAAGTGGTTCAGTGGTTAAGTGCGCATGTTCCACTTTGGCGGCTCAGGGTTCGCCGGTTTGGATCCCGGGTGCGGACATGGCACTGTGTGGCAAGCCATGCTGTGGCAGGCGTCCCACATACAAAGTAGAGGACGATGGGCACACATGTTAGCTTAGGGCCAGTCTTCCTCAGGAAAAAAAAAAAAAAAAGAGGATTGGCAGATGTTAGCTCAGGGCTAATCTTCCTCGAAAAAATAAAATAAACCACTGGACACTGGGCCATCAAAAAACAAAAAGGAGAAAGCACAAAAAGGTAAAATTGGAAATGTAAAAGGGCAAATAACCACAGTTAGTTACAGTAGAGATTAAATGAATGATAAAAGTGAAGTGCAAGTTTCTGCCAAATATATTGGGAGCTCCCAGCATTCCAGCAGCAATATGGAGCTGTGGAGTAGACTCAGTCCCTTACTGAGAGCAGAATCAGGAAGGAAACAGGGAAGTCCTACACCTCTGCTGAGATTCCAGAATATCCCCAGAAGAATGGAATACTACATTTATAACCATCTGATTAAAATATTCCCCTTCCCATCCCTCTTGAAATGACTGCTATATCATAATGAAGAAGAAACTTGAAAAACAATTTTTCATTTTGAAAATGAATTTAAAAACCGGATATAAAATTGCATATGCTATGATTGAACTATGCAAAACAAAAAGTCCCATATATGCATGAAGACTGAAAGTGGGAAAATGTAATTGATTCAAGTAATAAGATTATGGATGATTTTTCTTATTTTCCAGCCTTTCAAAATACTGTTTGCATAATAGAAATGCAGAACAAAATAAGGTGTCTCCTGTGTATGAGTTCACATTTGTAACACTTCTACAGACTTTCTCCTAGTAAAGAGACAAAGTCATTATCGAACTGTATCTGGATTCAGAGTATTACTTTATAGGCCACCTAAAATGAGCCATTTCCTTAGTTGAAAGAATACTCTTGGGTTGTTACTCCTTAAATAACAATGATTACAACAGTCCATAGTCTCATAGGAAGGCCAGCATACAAGAAATCTGCAGGACAAACTCAGTCGCACAAACAGACTACATTTCTTGGTAAATTAACAGACCCTAACTAGTGGAATAATTCCAGCATCCTTTATGGAATGGACCACAAGAGAACTCTGGGTACTCCACTAGAGATGACGGACACTGGGAAGGGTTCTGATCTTGGGCTTTCAAGGGGATTAGTTAGGATGACTGTCAGATGCTTGAGTCAGTCAGAGAGAAAGGAGGCAAACGTCCCACGTTATCTAAGACTGCCTCAGCCTTTGCATAAATAAAATGATTTATTTTGGAGCTGGCAACTGAAGTGCTCATTTTAAAGTGTCTTGGAATTTGTTGAGGTTTGCAGTGGTACCACCTATCAAGAGATGCCGTAGAAAATTCTCAGTTGCTGCCTATACTGTGTTTTTCTGAGCTAAAGTTATCTATTTTGTGATAGAAAAGGGGGAATATTCCCCTAAGTTTTGGTTATATTTAGTGTGTCATTATAACTTTTGGTCTTATTAATACTTTGACGATTTTGGATAGAGTACTTCCAGAATTTTTTTGCACATCATTAAAAATTATATGTCAAGAATTGGATGAATTGATGACAACTTGGATGAAATATGATCTACTTTGCATATATATAAATACTTCAAATACTGTATTCAGGTGGAAAAGTATGGAATTTTTTGTTTGTTTCTTTACAGTTACTTGTACTTAGAAGGGCAGTCAAGAACTTACGGCAACACTGCTTTGATTTACATTAGCAATTATCACAAAGTCTCTACATCCAGAATAAAATATGCATCGCTTGGAGAAACACGTTACTCTATTACTTTCTTCATCCTTTTAAATAAAATCTTCAGAAATTCTATTAAGGTTCCCATGCCATTTACAGTCCATGTCTTTGATTATGAGCTCCTATGAAAATAAATAAGTAAAATTTAAAATCAACATTGAAAAATTTGTTTTCTGAAAAAATTATTTTGTCAAAGTAATGAAATAGTTCAGATACATGAAACATAGAACACAGAAGTCTCTTCATGATCTAACTGCTGCTATAGGTAACTGAATCTAAAACTTTGATGTTCATCTTCCTAGAATTTTATGCCTTTTTACTCTTTATATTTTTAACCAAAAAATGTTCATAATAAACATATTCTTATATACTAGCTTTTTTCACTTAAAAACATATTTTATATATTAAATATATTGCCTTATTTTATAAATACAGATCTAATTTGTTTAAATGCATACATTGCATCATATTGTATAGAGCTACCATGACTGGTTAAACTAGTTTCAATTTGATACATATGTGGATGATGTCTAGGTTTTTTTATTACAACATTGTAACCACAACCCTTGTACATGTACTTGTGTGAATAGTCAAGAGGACCCAATGCCCAGAAGTGAGATGGCTGGCTCACAGGAGATATATATATATATACACACATTTGCCAAAATGAATTTTCTTTGCCAATCTAATGGGAGAAAATTGTCATTTTAATTTAATTATCAGGGAAATTATTATTTAATTATTAGGGAAATAGAGCATCTTTTCTTATAAGTATAGCCTTTGCAAATTTCTTTTTTGTTTGTTTGTTTTGAATTGCCCATTCATTGTCTTTGCCCATTTTTCTGTTGGATGGTTCATTTCAGTTGTGTGAACAAATTTTTCTATTAGGGTTATTGAACTTATTTGTATTGTAAATTTATTTGTAATTTGTCTTATGACATGGTACACGTATGTGCTTATTTATTTTACCTCAAAAAATTCTGAAGTATTTTGAGAAATTTTTTGAAATGCACAAATGTAGAAAAATAATATAATTCTCGTTCTTTTTTCTACCATCCAGAATTATCAATCCTTTATGTTTCTGTTTTCAGTCCTTTTTATTTTTTAAGTTAAAGAAATAAAACATTTAATACATTGTAAGAAAAGGTGGTCTTCCAGACCACGGCCCTGGACCTCATTTATCTTCCTGAGTGACAAAGAATGTTCTATATTCTTCTAACATTTTGTGTATTTTTGAATGCCTGCATATGTTTCTATAAGCAATATATTGCTTTCTGTATTTTAACCTTTTTTGCAAATAAGAGCAAATTTTTATATAATATTCAAACTTTCTTTTATTACTGAACATTATGTTTTTGAGATTTATCTTGAGATATGCATAATTTTAGCTCAAGATGTTTAATTTTTAAGCAGTCAGATTTAGTAGTCTTTTATGTTTTGTCTTGTAATAGAGTTTTCTCCTGTCAAAAGTGTAAAATTACCCAATTATTATCTTCTTTTCTTTTGTATTTTGTTGGTTCACATTTAAAATTTTGATGAGGATCATTTGAAATTAATTTGAGGATAAGAAGTCATGTAGGTAGGAAATCAATACTATTTTCTCCCTCAAATTGCTGGCTGGTTTGCTTGTAGCACATTCATCAGTTCATCATGTGCTTATTGATTGAAAACATTGGCTTTATCAAACATACACTATGCAGGTATATATGGTCAGCTTCTTTGTTTTTTCTAGGCATTTTTCCTATCCCTATACTGTTTTTGCTAACCGTACCTTAGATCTACCATTATCACTCCCCTCAAATATTTTCCTTGGTATTCTGTTTATGCTTTCATTGAGCTTTTGAATTGTTTTATTATGTTCCTAAAAGAAAATCTTATTTTTATTGCAATTTCACTGTATTTATAACTTAGAGGAATTTTTCCTACTTTTAATTTGTTCTGCAGGCACATATTCATTTATTCACATCTTTTTTCATGCCCCTTCAGTAAAACTTTATAGCTTCATATAAGTTCAGTAAATTTCTTCTTGAGCTCATGTCTATTTTTATTGCAACTGAGTATGAAATCTAACCTTTCACTGTATTTTCATATTTTCTATCTTGTTAATATTTGTATATTTTTTAACTTCATCAAACACTTCCAATTGTTTTCAGTAGTTTTTAGTTGATTATCCTAGGTTATATATGTTTATTCATCATCCTTATGTCTTCTTTGGTAAAGTGTTATTCAAAGCAGTGGTTCTCATCTGGGACAGTTTTGTTTCCCAGGGGACCATTGGCAGTGTCTCAAGACATTTTTGGTTGTCACTACCAGGGATCCTGTTGGCATCTGGGGATGCTGCTAAACATCCTGCAGTGCCCAAGACAGCCTCCCACGATGAAAGTATTATCCAGCCCAAAATGTCTCTATACCACAGTTGAAAAAACCATGGCTCAAGTCTTTTGCCTATTTTTTTATTGGATTTTTGGTCTTTCCATTCTGGAGTTATAAGAGCTGTTTATCCATTGTGGGTACAGTGTGTAGGTCCCTGCTTGGATGTATGTTTTGCAAATATTTTTCCCAGTCCGTGGCTGCTTTTTCATTTCCTCAACAGTCTCTTTTGGAGAGCAAAATTTTGCAATTTTAATGAACTCCCTTTTACTGGTTTTTTTAATTTTATAATTCATGCTTTTTGTATCTTATTTGAGAAATCTTTGTCTAACTGAAGATCACTAAAATGTCTTCTTACTTTCTTTTAGAAGTTTTATGGTTTTGCTTGACATTTACAGCTATTATCCATCGCCAGTTAATCTCTGTAAATGACGAGTTAAGGCTTGAGGTTTATTTTAATGCATATGGCTGTCCTATGGTTCCAAACTATTTGTTGAAAAGTTTTTCCTTTCCTCACTGAATTGCCTTGAAATCTTTGTTGAAATTAATTGTTTCCATGTGTATGAGACTATTTCTGGACTTTCATTCTGTTCCACTGACCTGTGTGATTATCTATACCCCAAAACCACAATATCTTGGTTACTATAGCTTTATAATAAGTCTTGGAATCAGGTAGTGTAAATCGTCTAACTTGGATCTTTTTTAACAATATTGAATCTTTTGCCCCAAGAACACAGTTATCTCTCTCCATTTGTTTAGGTCTTATTTAGTTTCTCTCAGCAGTATTTTATAATTTTTAGTTGACATCTCCTGCAATCTTTTGTCAAATTCATCACTAATGATTTCATATTTCTTGAAATTATCTTAAACAAATAGATTGTTCAAGTTTTGGTATTGGTTTTCTCTCTTCTGTTCTTTGAAGTTTTAGAGGAATTAACAAATGGAGCCTTTGTGCTCAGAATGCTTTCCTCCTTAACTTCTTCGTCAGAGGCTGCTCATCTATTTGAGACTGTAGAAGAAGAAAGACTTCTCCTCTAACCTCTTCAGCTCTGTGGCTGTGCCTGAGAATTAAACTGACAAAAGATAGATTAACAGAGGAAAAGCACACAAATTTTACTTAATGTTAATATTTTTACGTGCCCATGGAAGTCTTCACATATCAGAACTGAAGACCCAAAAAAGCAGATAGGCCTGAAAGTTTATACACCACTTTATACCATTTTAGCAAAGAATGATAAATTGTGGAGATGTGTCAAGGCAAAGGGAAAAGGGGTTTGGGCTACGGTCGGTAAATTGTGGGAAAGTGACTAGGAAATATTTGGGGGAAACTAATGGAAGATAAGGGTGACTTTAGTAGGTTTGTTTGCTTAGATTCCTCTTAGCATTGACTTCATGTCTCCAGGCAGAAGAATGTTCTCCTCCTCCTGGTACAGGGAGTACACCTTTTTCTCATGGGAAATTTGTGCCCTGCTTTTAGGTAGAAAAGGGGAGGTAAGAGAGCTCTTTGTGCATCTGCTGCTTCTCAAGTGTTTTCAGCTCAAAATAACCACCATGCCAAAGTGGCATAGTTTGGGGTGGCACATTCTGATTCCCTTCAAGATGCAGCTCTAATCCATCTTTCTACATGCAATTTTTCTACATAATGCTAATATAGTGAATTTTATATCAATTATTCTTTCTACAATTAATTTGATAAACATAGTAACTTTCACCATTTTGCTGTATTTATTTTGAGTCGTTATTTAATGAATGTAGTTAAATGTCCTATGAATTTAACCTTGTTTCACCTTCTACATTTCATACGTCTGGAGGTTTTTCTTTCTAACACATAACATGATGCCTTATACACAGGGCAAGGAATTCTGTCACTAATGCTTGAGAGTTCAAAGAAAGGTTTCTGTAAGAAACCTTAAAATATAATTATTCCTCTGAGGTAGAAACACTGGTATTTTAGGATAAATTTAGTTATAATGTTCCTGGCTAATTTAAAGATAATCTTCCAATGCATTGATGATTAATTATTGAGTCACTGTTTCTCTAAGATGGATGTCTAACAGTCATTTTTAACTAAGGGCCTGAAAATGACCATGACAGCTTAGCTGGTCAGACAAACATTCGGAAAGCCTTCGTTCCTAGGGAGCTTCTCCTGCTGGTCACAGTCACCCAGCACAGACGCATGCCGAGGGGGCTTGGGATGCAGGCATATGCAGGGCTAGCTCTGCATGTGAGTGGACGGAAGGATCAGAATATGTAAGATGTGTGCCCGCGTTTTACAAACCTTTATGCCAAGAAAATCAGTTTAAAAGGGAGATTGAGGGCAAATTTTGTGTAGAGGGAAAAGAAAAGATTAGAGAGGTGTGATGGATTGTCTCCCTAAGAGAGCTTCAGGTCTTTATAGCATTTGCTAATGAAGTCATCTCCTTTCTTACCAGATGGACTGGACTTCCTGCTGGGAGCAAGCAGAGGCACACTTGGGAGGGAGACCTCAGGTGGCCTGAAATGTGGCACTCGGTGCCTGAGGAAAGCTTTGGTCTCTAGTGTAAAACTGCTGGTCAAGGTAACGATTGTATCAAAGACTAGAAGGGTTCTACAGAAGTTGGTTCCCCAGAGGAAGAGAAAGTAATTTGGCCTGATAACTTTGTCATTGACATTAGTAAAAAAGAGGGAAAAGTAGTAGAATAGTATTTCATATCTAAAAATAATTAAGATCAATTTATCAGAACTCTAAAAAGTCTTCAGATAACAAAGGATAAAGAGATGTTGGCTTTATCACAGCTAAAATGCTTGCCAAATCTTTTATTCTTATAAAAATGTTCTCCACTTTCTGTCCATGATGTTATATATTATATTCTAATGAATGCCCTAAATAATGATTTTTCAAAAGGAAATGATTTAAAAATTATCCTGATGATGTTATAGTAATGGTCTATATATTTACTTAAACTTTACTTTTTCTTCTCAAAAAAGTACAAACTCTTGTGGTGCCATACTGATGAAAAATTACTACCAGCCTGGTGGCTGCTGTCTGAAGTGAAGGCGGGGTATGATGAAAATTAAACAATCTCTCTCGACTCCTTGGTAGTACATGCTTAATCGATGTGGGAGGAATTGCCAACAGATGACGCAACAGTAGAACACTACCTTTTGGGTATTGCTAGCACCTTTCTAGAGGTAGAGTATTGGCTGGCCTTTGGGGGCTCATGGAGCATATTTTCAGATAACAGTTCTAAAAGTCCCTTTTGGATTTCACTCCTACAACACAAAACTCAAAAATAAGACTATCTTCTTACAACTGGTTTAGATTATTTTTCTTCAAGGGCCTTATATTATAGCAACATTTTGTTTTAGTTGACATTTTTCTGGCTATTTTCATATACTTATAAACACTTCTTTTAATGTATTCTGATCCATTTAGCAATTTGCCTACTATTAGCTACCAAGTTGTAGCTGTTTTCCAGATCTATAAGGTTATGGCCTGTTTTCCATATTATTTGTAAAATCAACAAACACCGACCCCTAAGAATCAACTATTTATACTTTTTGTTGAGAGAATTGATCACTTCTTTCTTCCTTGGAAGGCCCAAGCCAATTTCCTGTTAAGAATAAAATCTTTATCCCAACCACCCTCCACCCTGACCCCCAACTGCCACCTTATTCCATAATGAAGCAAAACTCTTTGGCCAACCAAAAAGTAACAAAAAATACTTCTTTTTAGAACCTTAACAAAGGCCTTTAGAAAATCAACGTTCTCCCCACCCCTCAGTACACACACATATATACACACGTGGGTTGAACTGATTCTCTCCTTACATATCCTTTTTCAACCCCTCAAAGAACTGAAGAATTTTAGTCAGGTATTTCTGTTTTGAGTCTGATTTATGAACTCTTCCTTGTCTGGCCAGGTGCTGGCCATATTCCACAATTCATAATCTGTCACCAGGAGTAATGGCCCATTTCCAAAGGTGAAGCGTGACAGTTCTTTCTGCATGCATCAGGTAAACAGATTGTGAGGCTGCTCAGTGATCCATCTGAAGTGGGCTGAAGAGCACATTAACCTTTCAGCACACCCCCATTTTCACTGTGGTTCTTTTCTTTTATGCTCTTCATTTTTCTTCATAAAAGGCAGACCTGATGAATAACACAACATCCAATCACTAGTGAGCAGATTGCTTGAAATCCATGGAAGGTGAGTGGGCTCTGGTACCCAGTAAATTTCAAAGCATCTCAACCTTCAAACCTTTGTTGTATGAGATGTCATTCAGCAAATATAAAGTTTCAGTTATACAAGATGAATAAGTTCTCCAGATCTGCCGTACAGCTCAGGTCCTATAGCTAATAATACTGTATTGTGCACTTAAAAATTTGTTGAGAGGGTGGATCTCATGTTAAGTGTTTTGCCACAATAAAAAGGAAGAATAAAGGGAAGAAAGTCATTGGGATTAAGAGGCAAATTTGTCTTTTGGTTCCTCAGCAGTGTCAGCTTTTTTTTTTTATAACACTGGACAGTGAGGAAACCCATGGCTTCCATTGACAGCTTTTTCCTTTTCTTCATTTCTTCACAAGAGATGGGCCTCTGCATTCTAGGATTTAGGAGCCTAAGGCTGCAGGAAGAAAATCTAAAATAGACAAGCTTTAAGTCCTAGGTCTCATTTTGCTTTATTTTCATGAACACTGTGTCTGTGTATACTTGTGGGTTATTTCTGCAGAGATCTAACAGTTCTGTTTTTCAAAGTTGGGACAGTGCTGCCAGCGGCATTCAGTAAATTTGGCCTAGTGTAGGTCAGTCGGCCAGCTTAGCAGGAGCGCAGATCCGTCGATGATCTTGAATAGATGCAGGATAAGAGCGGGCACTTGAAAATCATCAGGCACCAAATGCTGATAAGATAATTCATTTTCCAATCAGTATTTGGACTATGGATGTTTTAAAAGTTCATCTAAGCTTACCAAAGTTAATATCTATATCATTTTTTCTTAGTGCTTTTTATGTGTGCAAACTACATTGGAGTGAAAGTCAAGTTTGAGTTTTAAGAAAGAAATAAGTGATTTAAAAGTAAAGGGAGCAAGGGGCATAGAATTCATTCCAGGAAATTGGTAACCAAGGAAACCAAATTGAGATAGTCTGAGAGCAAAAAGTGCTATCAGTCACTGACGGTGGTAGGGCCTGGGGAGAAATGTGGTTTTATTTTGTTTTTTTAAATAGTGAAGCCCGGGTGGGTTGTTTCAAGAAGGAAGGAAAGGAAATGGTGAAGGGAAAGCGACTAATGGTGTGTGAAATGGAGGGGTTAACTTTTAAATGAATAGCTAGATCAGTACTTCTCACACCTTCACGTGTCTCCTGAAAATGCAGATTCTGATTCTATAGGTCTAGCGCAGGCCTGGGATTCTGCTTTCTTAACAAGAACCCAGGCGATGCTGATGCTGCTGCTTCCCAGACCACACTGTGAGTGAAAGGGCCTTGAAGAAAAGGGCAGTTAGAACCCCTGGATACAAGAGGAGGGGTTAACTCCAGCTAAGCAACAAGTGTCTTCCTTTAATAACCGAAAGAAAGATTAAAAGAAAGAAGTTTGGACAAGATGGTGAAGGACCGAAAATCAATTTGGTTTTATCTTCCGGTCCCAGAATTAAATATAGAAAGAGAAGAAACTTAGAATGGGAATGGAATATACTATCTAGGAGATATCCAGCCTTGAAGAAATAATAATCTGCTTAGTTTTTTTCTTTTGTACAAGTATTCCATTTCTTTGGAAATCTAAATTTTTAACGCCTCTATTGTAATTTAAGTTTGCACATCTTTCTGTATTGTCTTTTTACCTCTAATCACCTCAAGAACAAAGCTCTAGTATAACATTTTACAAGCAATAGATTGTCAATAAGAAATATTTGATTGATTGATTTAGTCAGATGTCCTGAGTTCTGGTCACAGCTCTCCTACTCGCTCCCAACCAAGAGTAAATCACTTAGATGTTCTCTGCCTCAGTTTCCTCATCTGTCACAGAATGATAATACCTTTTTCTGCCAACCTCCTAGAGTTGCTATGAGAGATAAATAAGATCTTCCTTATAATGCTACTTGGGAAATCTATCCAAATGTAAGGTTTTAGTAGTAGTGGTATTTTATTTCAACAAGTGACACCCACATATAATCAGAGATTTCATAGTCTCTGTAGGATACTACACAGTAAATCTTCCAACCTCACTAGAAAATTATTTGCTTAAGATCTACTTTTTTCCTTGGTTACCACATTCCTGGAATGGATTCGATGCCCCTTTTGAATCTGCTTATATACTTCTGACCTGTAGAGAAGACGATGGAGAAAAGCCCCTCCGCTGCTGACGGCTGTCTCTGTAGGCTCAATATTGCTCGAGTTCTTTTTTCATTACAAGGAATTGCAATTCTGTTGGCTCACCTTTTCTGAAAATTTTCTCGGAGTGATGTGCAAAGATTGCTGATTACACATGTTGACCTTAAACAGTTACTTCTCCAGCAAAAATGGGTTTTATTCCAAATCAGCTAAGAATTGCAATTCAGGATGTGCATGCTATGGTCACCCATAGACAAATGCAGAGGGACAAAGGAGGGGGCTTGCTTTTATAAAGCAAAGGGCAAGTAGGGGGCTGTTCCAAACAAAAGTCCATGGGAAGAAAGTAACAGTTCTGGGTGGCGATGGCTTCTCATTGGCTGGGCTATGGGACTTCTCATTGGCTGGGCTATGGGACTTCTCATTGGCTGGGCTATTGCCAGCAGGCGAAAGAAATCTTCCTTCAGTCGTAAAGTGGTTGCACTTCCTTCCAGAGATGCAAACATACATCTCTTCCTGTTTGGAGTTATTGATGATGTATGGTAGGGTGTGAGAGCTCCCCCTACAGGCCATCCCAAGTCCAATTTAGTCGAGGATTCTTTCATTAATTCTATTAATTTCCACACACAGATTACATAGCAAGATCCCTTCCAATAAATGCAATTAAAAACTCTCAGACTTTAAAGCTGTCACATATCCTGAGTGATAAGGAGATAACTCCTTATAAGGGAGGAAAAATTGTGTTGGTCATTTAGTTCATGTCAATAAGACACTTACAGATTTATACAGCATTCTGGTGTATAAACTTCCATTAAAGAAAAAGAAAAGAAGCACCACAGGCCAGCCCTGGTGGCCTTGTGGTTAAGTTCGGCGCACTCCACTTTAGTGGCCCAGGTTTGGTGCCCAGGCATGGACCTACACCTCTCATCTGTCAATGCCCATGCTGTGGCAGCGGCTCACATACAAAAATAGGAAGACTGGCAGCGGATGTTAGCTCAGGGCTAATCTTGCTTAAGAAAAAGAAAAAGCACAGCGAGTTTCTGGAGATATGCCCTAAATTGTCACAACCTGGTTTGGGTAAGATTAAACAAAAGTAAGAATGAGAACAACAGATAATTATCATCAGTATTTCCTTTTCCCCTCAAAGTCGGTGAGGATCTTAAGGTGGAAAGAATTGTGAGAGAAAGAGATTATTCTTTGAAAGAGTTTAGGTTTCCAAGGAAAGAAAACAAAATGTCAGAAAAGTGGAAAAATTGACTCCAAAACATAGGAAAATACATACTAACAAGAAGTATGAAAGGCAATGGGAAGCCAAGGTAGTTAATCCAAGAACTACACATGGCTGGAAAAGGCAATAAATGGAAAGGGCACTAAAATCGCACAGGTTTGGTTCTTATATGACAGTGTCATGTCTAGTGTAGTGGAGAAAAGTGATCGATAAAATCTACCTTCACCTAGGAGTCTGTAAACTTCAATTCCAATAATCCATTTTGCCACTGTATCCATTAGCTGTTGGCACAAGGATGCTGTATTATACCACCTCAAAACCCTGTGAATAAAACCACAGTCATTTATATTGCTCATGCAGCTGCCGCTCAGGTAAGATTTGGCTAAATCCAAAGCTGGACTTGTTTCATAGCACCTGGTGTGTCGCTGCTCTGCCTCTTAAAATAGATCCGTGGGACATCTGGATGGCCGTGCTCCTCATGTCTCTCTTTGGACCTAGAGCTAGCATATTCTTCTCGAGGTGGTGGCAGACACACAAGACACAAGCAGAAATGTGCAAAGCTCCTTAGGCTTCAGCTCTGGCCTAGCACACTGTCCTCTCCATCCACATACCATTTCCCAAAACCCACATGGTCACATGGCCAAGCCCATATCAGCGGGCTTCGAAGTCCACTCTGCTCTCCATGAAAATTCCTGCAAAATTGTGCCAAATTTTGGACCCAAAAAAGCCTCTGCTATAGATACAGTAAGAAAATATAGGTAAATTTATGATGTTTTAAAGTGAAATTTTTGGAAAAACCCTCTAGTTTTTAAATAACTCAAGCACCAAAAATCTTGGGGCCAGTCCGACAGCATAGTGGTTACGTTCGCATGCTCCGCTTTAGTGGCCAGGGTTCACAGGCTCAGATCCCTGGTGGGGACCTAGCACTGCTCCTCAAGCCCCGCTGTGGCAGCATCCCACATAAAATAGAGGAAGATTGGCCCTGATGTTAGCTCAGGGCCAATCTTCCTCACAAAATAAAAAACAAAAAAAAAACTTAACTTATGAAACAGAGATTATAGCTTTTAGCCTTCACATCTCTATCCCCTAATTTTCTACTCAAAAAAAGATAAAGTTGTAGAAACCTTTTCACTATTTTTTTGCCTTTTTTAAATCTGTCACCTTTCACTTATAGCTGTAGGCACTTGAAAACATTTGTTGGGGAGATGAATGAATGAAGGAGGCCGTCTTAGCCGCAAGAACTGAGATTAGCTCTGCTAATCATGAGTGCCCACATTGAGCCGTTAGCACCAGCTAGACATTCTCAAGGCATCGTTTTCTCACATGGGCAGTTGCCCACATCAATCAACATAAATAGTTCAGTGCTTTTGAAAAATGAATTTAAAGCCTGGGTTTTTGCTAAGAAAGGATTAGTAGTTATCATTTTAGTGGAGCAACAGTATATCGTAAGTTCAATGCGAAATTATTTTATTCCAATTCCTGCTTCAGTATGCTGCCATATTTGTCAAATATTCCTAAAATATCGCTTCCATCCAGTCATTCCTTGTAAAAAATTATGCAACGTTTCCCTATCACTTAATGGTCTAGAATTCAAATCTTTGTTTTCTTTTTTTTCATTCTTCTTCTCCCTAAAGCCCTCCAGTACATAGTTGTATATTCCACTTGTGAGTGCCTCTGGTTGTGCTGTACAGGATGCCGCTTCAGCATGACCTGATGAGCGGTGCCATGTCCATGCCCAGGATCCAAACCAGCGAAACCCTGGGCCACCCAAGTGGAGTGTGCAAACTTAACCACTCCACCATGGGGCCAGCCCCTCAAATTTTTCTTGATCTGGTTCTTTCTAGGCTCATCAATACCATCTCTTGAAAGACAGTGTCCCTTTTCAGAATCATAAGTTTTAGTGGGAACATTTGAATGTATATTGTGGAATACTGCTTAAAAGGGGGAAGCTTACAGAACTGTTGATGAACTGTCTTGTATCCCTGTGTTCGAACATCTAAGAATGCATATTTTTCACAGACAGCAGAGTGAGTGGTGCAGTGTAAATAATAATTTCTTTAAGATGAGTAGTAAGTTTCAGGCAAAGACTAGAACAACCAGAGGCAGGAAAAATATTGTGGATAGTAAAATATGATTTAGTGGGGTAAATAGAGAGAATTGAGTAGGCCACAGTTTCTTGTCCTGAACTTTGGTGCCAATTCTCAAATTCAAAAGTAGATTCAGAAAGAATGTGTCACCCGTAATTACAAAAGGTTGTATTCTCATCTGGAATAAGTTGTGAAGACTAGACAGGATAAAGGACTCGGCTGTTCGTGCCATCCAGTCAATTTCCACGCCTAGCCAGCTTGTGTGCAGCAGAGTGGGACCTCCTGGTCTTTCTGTGCCGTCCTCTGATCTTCTGGCGCTATATCAGACTATGCTCCGCTGCTATTTGTAGGGTTTGGTGGGTCTCTGTAACTTCTAATATTTATGATTATTACATTTGAAGGTGGTGTGATTAATGATTCTTTAAATGTCACTAATTTGAAACGTGATTATTCATCAAACCTTTTATTATCTAAAGAGAAAGGATTGCATGGCAAGGTAAACAATGGGTCATTTAAGATATATGGATAAACAAATCATTTTAAAGAATTTTAGGGTACATTTACTTTAAGAAAGTAATGAATTCATTTATACTTATTCAAAAATTCATCCATTATACGTTTCTGCAACTCCACCTACCAAAAATTGGCATTAACTTATTTTGCTTCATTTTTAAATCTCCAACCATACTCTGACTAAATAATTTATATCTTCAGGATGCATAATTAAGAATATTTTGCATAAGTCTCAGGGCTAAGATGAATTGTGGCCTATGCATGCAACCTGATGGGTATTCTCTATTTTGACTCATTAGATGCCTTTTTTTGAGTTGATTTGGTTGGATTAACTGACTGGACTTGTCAAGAAAATCTAAACCAGTTTGTGCCCATGGCCACATACTATCAAATTTAACTCAAAAATTTCTGATAATGATACTAAGATGAGAGAGGTTTGGTTCACCTTGCATAGGCTTCACCTCTCCTTCTCGCATTAAAGTTCCTCTGGCTTCAGATCTTCAAAAAATGAGAAAATTAGAGAGTTGAAATGTGGCTTGGAAAGTGACATAGGGTTGGTTTCTTGGTTGTGGGTTTGCATTATTTTGTGATTATTTTAAATGCCCTTCAGTTTAAACAGGGTATTCAAGGTAGAGGTGGCAGTTACTCACTCCTAGGTCTCTTCCATGACCAGTGGTAGAAAGACAATCTCTCACCAACACTAGGGCCCCAGGGAATGTGCTTTGCCTAGGTAGTCTTTGGCCCAGAAACTCCCGTAACCATGAAGATAAACAGCCAACTCCCTTCTAAGTTGGTCCAGAAAGAAAGACCTTTGAAGGACATGTTTTCCACCACCTTGTGGCAAGTGCCCCACCTAGCAAGTGGCCTTCGTTGTTCTTCTCTGTTTATTGCTGCAGTGACTCTTGTGACTGACGCAGAGAGTGGTGCAGGAGAATGTGTCCTCAGAGGTGTCAGTCCTCGACGGGGCACAGGGGTAACATCAAGTAAATTACCAAACACATGCACTGAAAGAAAGGTTAGTGCTCTGAGAGTGTTTTTTCTTCACCACCACCAAGAAAAAAGAGGAGAATTCCAGAACTGACTTCTAGCCTAAAATTTAAGTCATAGTGTTAAACTTTTTGAAAATTTTATTTATTTATTTTTTAAGATTGGCCCTGAGCTAACATCTATTGCCAATCTTTTTTTTTTCCTCTTCTCCCCAAAGTCCCCGGTACATAGTTGTATATTCTCGTTGCAGGTCCTTCTAGTTCTCCTATGTGGGATGCCGCCTCCACATGGCCTGCTAAGTGGCGCTAGGTCCACGCCCAGGATCCAAACCAGTGAGACCTTGGGCTGCCGAAGCAGAGCGCGCAAACTTAACCACTTGGCCACAAGGCTGGCCCTCCTTTTTTTTTAGTTTATCTTGAGTCAAGTATCTTTTCTTAGAGATAGTACATCAAGTTAGGATGTGATAAGAGTAGTCATGTGGATAATTCTATTTTTCCCCAGTTCAGTTATATTAGCATTTGCAAGAAGGGGGGGGGGGGGGGTGAATTTGCTGTTGTCCTTACCATCAGACTTACGTGCAAGGCTAACAAAATCTCTGCAGTTAAGGTGTCTACATTCTAGGGGGAGAGACAGGCATATGCATAAAAAGATATATTTATAAAATATTTTTTCAGGAGGACCAATGTTTCAACCTACTCAGTGGCTATAACAGAATACCACAGACTGGGTGGCTTATAAACAGCAAACATTTATTCCTCACAGTTCTAGAGGCTGGGAAGGCCAAATCAAGCTGCTGCAGATTCAGTGTCTGTTGGGGACCTGCTTCCTGGTTCACACACACCATCTTCTCGCTGTGTCCTCACATGGTAAAGGGGCAACTGACCTCTCTAGGGTTTATTTTATAAGGGCACTAACCTCCTTCATGAGGACTCCACCCTCATGACCTAATCACCTGTCAAAGGCCCCACCTCCTGGTATCATCACCTTGGAGTTAGGACCTCAACATATGAATTCTGGGGGGACACAAACATGCAGTCCATCACACTCAGTGCCATTCAAATAATCTTGGGGTGGAGGGAGCAGGGATTTCCCCCCCCCCCATCCTGAAAAGTGAAACACAAGGAAAATAGACAAAAATATAAAATAAGAAGACACAATTCTCCCATAATCCTCTAACTCAAGACAACCAGTGTCAGCACTTTGGGGTTTATTCCAGTCTCTTTTCTATGTTAGATTTCTTAATTAGAAAAGAAACTCCTATATTTAAGCTCTTGTAGCTTAAGGTTGTGTTAGATTTTTGGCTTTTCTTGTGTCTTGTTGCATTGTTTTTAAGCAGCATATTTATTTAACAAATATTTATAATGCATCTACTCTGTGCAGACTTTGTGTTAGGCGCTAAGGATTCTGGGGTAAGTCTGGTCCTCAGGAAGCTGAGGCTCCAGTAGACCCTGCTGTTGGCTGATACTGAGCTCACAGTCGACTCAAACCCAAAGACTGTCACCAAATAAGCTTTTCCTATCCAATATGTTTGGTTTTTAACTCAAATACGAGGCTTTACATTTTCCAGTTAAACATCTCCCTATTGCTTTTATTTGTTTTTTATATAACAGCTTTTGTAAGATATAATTCACATACCATAAAATTCACTTTTTTTTAAAGATTTTATTTATTTATTTTTTCCTTTTTCTCCCCAAAGCCCCCCAGTACATAGTTGTATATTCTTTGTTGTGGGTCCTTCTAGTTGTGGCATGGGACGCTGCCTCAGCGTGGTTTGATGAGCAGTGCCATGTCCGTGCCCAGGATTCGAACCAACGAAACACTGGGCCGCCTGCAGTGGAGCGCGTGAACTTAACCACTCGGCCACGGGGCCAGCCCCTAAAATTCACTCTTTTAAAGTATATAATCCTCCCACTGCTTTTGGCTTGTAACTTTAATTTTTCAGGATCATCGTGAATCTTGATTCTTTCTGTAGTTTCTGTCTCCCAGTATTTTGTCATCTGCAGATCCAGGTTAATTTTACTGGTTTTGTTCCAAGACAGTGATAGAAAGCTGAATGGGATAGTTCCAAGGACAGAATCTTGCATCATTCAAGCCTTTCTAGAGAGCCACTAATCAATACTCTTCGAGAAAAGTATTCAACATCTCTAAATTCATCTGTCTATATAATCCTTTAGGCTACACTTCACCATGTTATTCTTGACAATATACAAAAATAAAACTAGTCTCTGGAAAGCAAACCATTACTCAAACATGGCTGTTGGACATTCTTTTTAATGGTCTGAGTCCAGCAAACAGAGCTCCATGTCATCCCATACCTTGAGCTCAGTTTCCTTTGTAGAACACGCAGGACTGTTTGCCCTGATGGAGAATGCAGAAGTTGATGCTGCATCAGCTTCTCCAGGCAGAAATCAACTCTTTCTTAACTTTGCTCCAAACAAGGCTTTGAAGCCCCTTTTTGTTACTGAATTTAGCACGCTTTGGTTTTATGATCTTCTAGATCTTCAACTTTTCTATTTTCCCCATCTTTTAAATTATTCATTCCAATAAAGGAAACCCTTCCAGTTCTGTTTTCCAGCGGCAAGTCCATCCTCAGAGTTAACGATGATAAAATAGTCTATTTAGTCTGTTATTATAAAATGTAGAATTCTGTGGTTTGGGAGGTTTCTGTTTGTTTGCCCTCTATTAGTATATAGGACCTAATCCATAGGGAGTGTTCCCAGATAGCCTTCATGAGAATTTCACAGTACCTTAGGACCTCAACATGGCATCCAGAAAGATATCACATCCATCCATGTTACCTGCTTTTGGCAGTTTATCTGGGTGATTTTTCCATTTCCTCTCCACATTTGAGTTTAAGCTCCTTTTATCTAATTTATAGGTTTCCTGCCAAATTTTTACCTGTATTGCATTTCAAGCCAGAAACTCATCCTTTGTTTAATGTCAGCACCCAGTGAACTGTTTGCTTCCTATAGTCTCCTTTTTATTTTTTCTTGGCATAATTTTCTTTCCTTAAGGGCAACATCATTAAAGTAACACAGTGTCTATAACAGCATGAATCCTGTCATATCTTCTTGCTCTTACACTATGGAAAAACGTCTCCCAGTTGGTAAGCAATTCTTTATGAGACTTATTGGAAAACTGGAAGCTAACTTCTGGGGACTTTTCCTAAGCATTTAACAATATTTAGGCAGAATGACAGATACTAATACTTTTATTTTAGTAGGGATTTTCAAGGAGCTCAGACAATTACATGAGCACATTATCGTGCGGTGTAAACACAGTGTCTCTCTAATCTTCTCCCTCGGCTCAGTTCCTGAAATCTGAAGGGAGTTCCTGTCCTTATAATTTGTGTTAATAACCTATTGTTCCTCCAGCTGTCTTCATCCTCTCCATCCACCACAAATTGATTCGAGGGAGAGGGAAGGCAAGAGAGTAAAATCAGTAAATCTATGCTCTGATTTCCCCGTTTGTTTTGTTCAACCCTGCAACTACACTTTATTTTCCTAGAGTAGCAGATTTTCAAAGTTAAATCTCATGAATTTCAATATTTATAGATGTACATAATAGAAAACAAGATTTAATCGCTCTCCCCCTCAATTCACACCTGCAAACTAATATTTGCGTAATGAGATCAAGGTGAATCCTTTTCACAAAAGATGACTGTCATGATCAAATAACACCATAAAAATGTAATTTTGCCTTTTTAGAAATGAGTGTATATTTGGCAGAAAGGAAAAATAAAAAGCTTTCTCTTCCTCTTTTCTGAAGTCAGTGTGAGCAGGTAAAGGCCCCTGGAGGCCTCCAGGGGAATGCCCCTCCTTACCTTTAAAGCCCCAGTGGGCCACAGCTCCCAGCAAAAGTAATTATTTGAGCCTCTTTGTTCTGACCTCTCTGGGCACATTTAACTAGTCAGAACTTATTGAGTATATTCCATGTGTAAGGCATGGTTTTAAGTGGTAGGAAAATAATAATACTCAACATATATTGAGCTCTTGTTCATGTGCCGGGAAACCTTCTTTATGTTTCTCAGGAAATTTTCCTGTCTCCTGCTGCTATTTTAGAGGGGGAAAACAAGGATGAATCTCAGGGAGGAGAACAGGTGGAAGAGATGTGTGTTCTGCACAGGCAGATTGTGAGCCCCAATTTCCAAAACAGGAATAATAGTCATAATACTGGCTTCATCCAGTTGTTAGGAGGATTATAAGAGTTAATCTAGGTAAAGCTATGTCCAGTGCAGAGCGCAACAATGCAGAGCTATGTTTTTAGTTAACAAATCAAGAAAGGGGAGTTTTGGCCGCCTGTCAGTCACAACGCCAGCCACTGAGAATACCTGTATTTGGGAAAAATGACGTCACTGGTGATCTCAGTACAGTTTCAGTGGAGTAACAGAGGTGGAACCTACATCACAGCTGGTTGTGGAGTGAATGAGAATTGAAGGGGAGACGAGTAATTCCAGCGTTTGGGCTCTAAAGTGGGGAAGAGAGACAGATTGATAGCTGAAAGGGGCTTAGAGTAGAGGGGAGTGAAAGAGTTTAAAATAGTAGGGCCTTGGGGCCGGCCCTGTGGCCAAGTGGTCAAATTCATGCACTCTGCTTCAGTGGCCCAGGGTTTTGCAGGTTTGGATCCTGGGCGTGGACCTGGCACTGTCCATCAGGCGATGCTGGGGCAGTGTCCCATATGCCACAACTAGAAGGACCCACAACTAAAAATATATATAACTGTGTACCGGGGGGCTTTGGGGAGAAGAAAGAAAAATATTTAAAAAAAAAAAAGATGGTACAGCCTTGAACATACCTAAGTGCTCTTATAAAGAGATGGGAAGAGTTTGAAGAAACAGGAGAGAGTGGTGAATAATCTGTAGATCAAAGTTGTGAGAAGGCAGAGGACAACAGGATCCCGAGCATCCCACAGAAGAGATGTCTGCAGTTCTGTCGTAACCAGAGGAAGGGAAGAATCACATGGATGAAAGTATAGATATTTGGAGTGAATGTTGATGAGATGCTGAGGTCGTTCTTCTTGGGCTTCTCTTTTCCCTGAGAAGGTGGGGTGGAGCCATATGCTCAGAGTAGATAAGTATTAGGTATGTGGAAGTATAGAGGTTTTGGGTGTGTGGAAGTTTTTAAATAGTAGCTGCCAAGGACTTAGAAAGACTGCTTCAACAGACAGTCTGGTTGAAGTTGAGTGCTTTCTCTGTGTCCTTTCTTATTCTCACTGTGGAAATAAATGCATACCAACCAAATGAGAACAAGCAAAGACTTATTTATTCAGTCCCTTTCAGAGTGACTCATGATGGCAGAGACTCAAAGTCGGCAGGCAGAAGAGTAGGAGAGCTTTATAGTGAAAAAATGGAAGACTTCAGGTCCGCCCTGATTGGAGCCTGTTGGTATGGAGAAGCTGTGGGCGGGCTGACTAGAAGTGGGGCCTCCTGTGTGATTGGTTAGAGTGGCATATTTGGCTTTCTTTGGTTAATCTTCAAGTTGGAAACAGGGACAAAAATTAGGGAAGGTGTCAGCTATTAATCAAGTCCCAGCCATTTGGGGCCAATTGTTATGAAGTTATTGTTTGGCTTCCTGGATTGTTTATAGAAGTAGCAGTCTGACTTCCTCAAACTCTGCTGTATAGCAGGCTGGCGATTGTGGATAACGGGTTGCTTTCCTGGGCAGGCTTCTGCAGGTTGCGGGTCAGAGTTCTATTTTATAAACAGTCTGGCCATTGTCTGTTTGTATATTCAGTCTCTTACCGCTTAATTATCATGAAACTTAAAATGACCTTCTATTTAGAATCTATTGTTCTGTTAGTTAAAAGAATATAGAACCTGAAAGAAGAGACCCAGGAAAGAGTCAATAATGGAATGAAGGTAAGGGAATTTGTAGGAATACATTTCAGGAAATAAAATGAAAGTTTAAACTGTACCGTAAGGGAAACATTTTAAAGAACCACATCACATTATTTTGCACCTTGCGTCAGGTGAACTCAAGCTGCGGAAGCGCAGCATCGGGCCAGCTCTCTCAGACCAGCGGACCAGAGGACGGAGACTTGAGTGACCTGGCACAGACATGGTATTTTTCACCCTTAAAACGGAGGCCCTAAGGGACTTGCCTGGCGCCTCACAGCCACCTGAGACTGGACTTCACCCCAGTGCTCTTGCATTTTCATCGATCTAAGAACTAGCCATTATCTCAAACATATTGCAAATTTCTTTTTCAAATCTGGAATCACAAAGTTCAAATAATGCAGGACATGAACTCAAACATTCCGTTCATTACTCCATGGAGCTGTCTAGAGCCGTAATAAACCTGTTATGAATACCTATTAGTCATCCTGGCTGTTTAGGCTTAAGAGAGTTTAAGGCGAATTTAAACTCATAAATGTATAACCATAAGGCATGATAAACGTTATGATTAATGGTATGTCAGAGTATGCATACTTTTAGGATTATTGTTTCCCATTCCAGAAATTCCCTTGTTCCTATAAAATATTTGAGGGGCAGTTTCCCTGATAAGAGAAACAAGGGTGTATCACCATTGATTGATTATACGGTAAACCTTTTCCTTGCCTCTCTTCACATAATGAATCTCTCTTCTCCTTACTGCCTGATGGAAAATTTTAATGGGATGTTTCCTCCAGTAGTAAAACCACTGAGCCATAGAGAAAGTGCTTTTTACATCTAGTCAGGGAAACACCTTGATACCAGCCAGGAAGATTCAAGACTTCGACATTAATGTTGTGCTAAGATAAAAAGCTTAACAGAACACTTAGATTTCTCAAAGTTCCATCTATGGACGCGTGGTACTTTACGGATCAAACAAGGCCATCTGATGCAGATAATGAGCTCAAAGGGTAAGGAAAAAGACGAAAAGGGAGAGAATAGGAAGCAAAGGTCTAGCCATTGAGGAAAGTGTTCCTTTTCCTGTGGTGCTCCTGGACACACCTGTGTAAGGTGGCCTAGAAGCAATATTAAATAAGTTCTGGAAAACCTGGGGTTGGTATGCTTCACAGTAATAACCACTTAAGGAAATGCTGAGTTATAGGAAGGGGATCCCTTCTGAAGTCAATAGAAGACCCTTGATTTGAGAGCTCAAGGAGAATCAATACCAAGGGTTGTGGGTTGGTTTGTGTCTTGGCTTTCTGGCGGAATTATCTGACACCTAGACCCACGGCTTGGGTGGATGCTAGTGGAACAGACATTCAGTTTCAAGTCAGGTATTTTTCTTCATGGGTACCAGAGTCATTCTTAGGCTTTATGTTGGTTGTTTTATTCAAATATTCATCTATTCATTCAATAAATATTTATAGTAAGTCCACAATACTCAGTACTATCCTGTGTACAGGTATATCAGAGAGCAAAATAAACCTGGTCTCTCCTGGGCTGACATGATGCTAAGTATGTCATGAGCAAACTGTAGAAGTAATATTTTTAAATTAATACTTCTGTATAACATAAACAATTAGAGAGGTATCTTTAGGCATTCCTTGTTTTTATTAGAGTTTCTTGTATGGCAGGCTATATTCTACAAATTGACAATAGCCCTAGGCGTCATTATAAAATAGCCCTCCTCACTTCATTTTAATAAAGTTCTTTGGTCAGAACACCAAGCTCTAGAGTTGCACGTACACTGAACCCTTAATTCCAGCAAGGGGCCCTGCCAGTACTTGTTATAATGTCAAAGATTCTTGAACTGTGGAACACAGCTGGTCCATTACCACAATGAATAATGGATTGGGGAAGCACCGTTCAGCATTCTTATTGAATGCCTGCTTATTCCAGTGTTTCTTACTTTTTTAAACTGTGACTCTTTAATAAACATAAAAAGATCCCCCTTAATGTCTGAATTTTCACAGTAGATTTTGTGCTTAAAAAGAAATTAACGCAATTGCAATTTTAAGAACGTTTTTTGAAAACTATCCATACAACTCCCCACTCTACCCCTATGCAATAAAGCATATGAATGTCTATGTAGATTGCAATAATTTGGCCTTTTTCATAATTTTTAAAAAATGTTAAAAAAATTCAAGGGTGTACAAAGGGACAGAGATTTCAGGCATCTTAAAATAGCAATTTAAATGGACTCAAAAGAAATTTAGTATTGTATTTTTGTAAGGACGCCCTTAAAGTACTTTTTTTTTCTTCCCCATTGTAATTACACTATCTCTACATGTCATAAATTAGTTATACAAGAGGAACTTAGAACAGAAGATATTCTGCTATTTTTGTATTTCCTACTGTGGCCTCTTAACTGTTTCTGAGGCTGTGTAAATCCCTTTGTACATTGGGTTTTGGCTAAATGAAAACAGAAAGTAGATCCTTTTATCTTAGCATTTAGAAACCAGTAACATATATCACACACCAGAGCATGTCTTTGCAATTTTTCACAAACAGTGTGTTTGAAGGTTGAACTACATGCAATCAATTGCACTGTTAAAAATTTAATGTCTTTACCTGCAGAAAGTACCAGTATATTAATTTAGTGGTGCATTAAACCTCTGCATTTGAGGGTCATGAGCTTACATCACCAAGCCAGGTAGATATTTAATAAGGTTCAATATGATTAATACAGTACGTGAACCTTTAAAAAAAAAGTAACATAGATTTTTACTTTGATTTTATAGATTTTTTTCATGAAATATAAAATTATTTCCAAAACCACATTGACAAATCCTAAAACATACCATCATTCTTGCATTACACATAAGAGGCATAAAGGAATAACTTCTGTTTAAAAAAGCAATTTGCATTTGTAAGTTTTTTGAAAAAATCTATTCCTCTTTAATTCATAATTTTAAAATGTTAGGGCAGCATAGGGAGAAAACGACCTACTGAAATGGAAAATTTAGTAAACAAAGTAAAATTTATTTAGAATGTTGAAGAACATTTAAATCCTGAATCAAGAGATCAGTCACTCTCTCAGGCAAAATTGCTAGGAGGGTGCCAGGAAGAAGGCACACCAGTGTGCACATCAGAGGCAGGTGTGTTTCCATTTGTGTCCAGGTGCCTAAAGTCTGGATCTGGAAGATGCTCATCACTATTCCCAGGTAGAAGTCTACACATGTCTCTTAAATGAGAAGGAGGACACAATCTGCCAAGATGGTTTCTTCATCCCTTGACAGGGAAATGGGGAATGAGATGGGTTGTTTGTATCTTTGGATTTATTTTGAAGGATAAGACTTCTAAGGGCCAGAAGAGAGAGATTTTATCAGTCAGATTAATGCCTACAACAGCTTGGCACCAATCCACAGTCCTGCAGTGCATACTGTAGGAAATACCCCTTTGATTCTGAGCGGAGGAGACAGATATCACTGCCATGTCTGCCAATGAGTGGAAAATGGGATACTCCAGCACTAATAAAATGAGGCACATGAGGCTTCCCTGCCACTGCTCGTAAGTGAAGCTGCCCCAAGGCCACGATCAGAGACAGTTGTTGTTATTCCAGGTCCATCAGATCACCTCAAGTGCCCGAGTAAAGCCAGTCTGTAGTCACCTCTTGGCAAAGTTCTACCCATTAACTGTAGAAGAGAGAGACATCATCACTGTGTCTGCCATCTCTGCAGCAAGAGATTTATCAACACTTAGATCAGAGGCATCTTGGTGAGTATTCATTAATAAAGCCCAAAGGAACCCAGATCAAGTACTAATATTTTTCCAATGACTTGGATGCTCCAGGAAGAATAAAGAGAGGGATAGCTACTGCTCTCTGATTGCTTCTTGAAAAAATGTCTTTGATTAAGAGTAGGAAAGTGAGAAGTCAGTTGTAACCATCAAGAGGGTGGGTTAGGATGCTCCATCCACTATTGATTAGACTAATCTGGGTAGCTTAGACCCTGCTCATCAACAAGGCACCATGAGAGCCAGAATCAGAGGTGCCTCCCACTCAATCCCACCACCAATTAGATGCCAGATGAAGCCATTGATCTTTCATTCTGTCAGCTAGATGCTTGCAAGGTATAAAGACAATTGTTCTTTCTTAATTACTAATATAGAAAAGATATTTCAAGCTATTTATACATGTACATGCTTGTTATTTAACAATTTTAAAAATTAGTTCAGTTTTAGTGATGATCGTTTTTACCAAACAGATTAGAGTTGTAAATTTCTCTATCTCATGCCAAATAAATATGACTTTTTAGCCTGAAGGTTTGATATAACTTTAGCTTGTACAGTTTTTGAGGAATGATCTTTTTTTCCCAATATAACAACAAAATTGTCATTCTCCATCCCTCCCTCCAAATACTTCAAGGTAAATATTTTTTTCTACATACAAATTTTGTAATCATCTGATTTAGAACTGATATCGGATCTTTTGAAAACATTAATTTTCATTCTGATAGTTTCAAATATAGCCATTTATTACAAATGAATTTTTTCTTCTCCAACAATATAGATCAGTTTCCCTAGAATTACAAATAAAGGCTCTGTAATTTAAATCTTTCTCCTATACCACAAAATAATCTTCCCATATTAATAGTAAAAGTAGATTAGCTGAATTTCACTTTTATTTTTGTCTAATGTGGTTTCTACAGATATAGCAAAATGTTCTTACTAAAGCCCAGTATTGAACCACGTCCTAGCCGCCAAGCCTGTTGGATCATTTTCTCTTTCCTCCTTGTCTAGACTGTTAATACTGCTTAAAGAGTGGCTAACACTGACAAGAGAAACACTCCTGTAGACAATGTTGTGTTAATGGAATTAGTGCATTTTCTAAATAAGAAAATGGAGTACAAAGTGCGTCAGTTAAGTTCTCTATGTCTGTGTCCCATGCTCTGTAGCTTACTCAAAGATTGGGGCGAGAAATGTCTGAATTCATTTTGCTGCTGGCCTGAAGCCCACAACTTTGGTCAATCTGCAAGAACCACTCTCTTCTGTTTTGTGACTAAGCTTTAGAAAAATTTAAGTAACATAGCTACATTTCAAGCAGTTTAATATCTAGTATGTGGCTCAACTCATTTAACTTTGATGAGTCAGCCTGAACGTGGTCCTGGAGAGCCTTCCAGTGGGTTCAGTTCCATACTTTGACCCTGCGATAGCAGAAAGCTTGCTAGGCTAGGAGTCAGGAGACCTAGATTCTGGTGCTGTACATCCTTAGGTCAATTAAGTATCTTGAATTGGGATCCCAGTCTTGAAAGAAAGGGGTTGGATATTAGAGCAATGTTCCTGGACTACATTCTCTGAAGCCCTGAAGACCTAGTGAGCTGCCTAAGGCCACCTTAGCTTGGGAGCGGGGTAAAGCCATGTGGACAGACCTCTGAGCCTAGCACCCTAACTGGTTAAAGTAAGAGCAGCTTCACCTTTATCTGTGTTAAACCACTGAACTAGATAAGGTCCCTTCCAGATTAGAAATTCTGTGACAAATGAAGTTAGACCAAGACATACGCCTGACTGGGAGAAAAAACATTTGAACATTTAATGTACAAGATAGAATATACCTGCCACCACTCCACAGTGATATATTAAATGCTAAACAGAATGTTGTAAATTAAATTTGAGGCCAGGATAATGTAATATGCAAATTTGTATGTAAGTATTTAATGCAAAGAAAGTTCATCAAGAAAAGAGAAGTTCAAGCTGTCATCAGGAAAGGATCCATGGTATGAGTATTGAAAAATGGATTGATTATTATAACTAGAGCAGGAAGGAATATATTAATTGTGAATTAAAGGAGCTTGTTTTAAAAATTGGCTAATATTTTCAGACTCATTAGAATATTCATATAGTAAGATGCCAGCTATTCCTAATATGAAATATTATCATTGTATATCAGTAAGGGGAAATTAAAAATGAAAATAGGCCATGATGAAATATATTAGGAGCTAGTGTATATATTTATAGGTTTATGGACAAAGTCTAAGATATTGTTTTATTACCTTCGATATAACAACTCATATCTTTTAAAACTAAAACATTTGACTTAAATCGAATGCTGTTTTTCTTAAAAGACACTGGTCAGACCCTCTCTAAATGAAATTCTACTCTAAAAATAGCCACATAATTTAATGAAATCTGCTTGATTGTAAACATCCATCTACTGTTTCTGTTTTGTAAATATTTTTCAACAAGGCAGTGAAAAGCCACTGTGACCATTGGGATTTGTTTCAAGAGTCTCACAGAGTTTCAGTCTAAGGGGTGTCAGAAAGATCACCTATTATCGAAGGAGCTGAAGTCGAGTGGTACTGACGTCCCTGGTAGGGGAAAGCAAAGGAGGGAATGTCAGGAGCTCTGGAGGAACTGGAGTTGACGCGGAATCTAGAGCAGATGGTGGAGACAAAGAGGAAATCAGGGAACCCGGCCGGGACACAGTGAGCAGGGAAGGCGCCTTCGTGAGAGCAGTGGGCGTTTCATCAGCAAGGGGTCACCTCAGAGGGGCAGCTGGTCTGGCTGAACTAACCAAGACTGAGCCAGAATCTTGGAGGGATTTATGTGGCAAATCTTGCAGAACTTCAAGAGCTTTTGTAAACTCAAGGACTCAGAGTCATTTGATTAGTTTGACTAGATCTTTCCAGCCACATATAGAGAATCAACTTCTAATGGTACCTAAACTCTCCTGAGATTTGTTGGTACAAGCAGTGGTTTTTCTAATTCTTCCTAGGAGGTGGAAAAAAGAAAATTATATTTTTTTCATATATTGGTGTGTGTTTTGTTTGGGGGTAGGTGCAAATATATGTGATATTAGGCTACAATGAGTGTGTTTTCAAAAATGCCTAGATTACGAGTCCCTTGTGTTCAGAATTTGGAAACCCTTCTCCAAAATGGTCCTGCTCTTCGATCTAAGGAGGTGTTCCTTCTTTACCTGGTTTATAGGAAAATCCATGCTATTCTGTTCTTGTTTTTATTTAATTTATTGTTAAAAGATAAGAAAATTTAAATATATGTTCATGAATATATTTTACCAGTTGTGATCAATGTATATATAGTTTGAAATGAGAATTTTTCTTTTATATGTTTAAATTAAGCAATTTTTCTATATTACTACAGTCTTCATCTTTAATGACTACATCAAATTCATCAAACTTATATAACATATATTACATAATACTAGCTTGGCATTGAAAAACTCTAAGAAATTTATTTTTAACTAAGTCAGAAAGCATTTTTGTCTGAGGTGGCATTCACGGACAGCAACAGTGGGTTGTAAAGTAGACTTACCAGGCCTTCATCCCCTTTTAGAGCCACCTGGCTTTATTTCCACAGATGCCCCAGGTTTGTCCTTTCTGACATCACAAGCCAAAATGTATCATTGCCCTTCCTGATTCCACACTTTCATCTAAAATCACAGTGACAGATTTAATCCATATCCTACCCATCGCATGCTATAGCCAGTTAAAATCTGTATGGTTAGAGATAAGGTTAATAGAGGCCTTCCCCAGTTGAGCACATATCCTTCTTGCTACAGATGACAAGTCATCTTATGCCTGAGGCAGAAATAAGCTGGGTTATAGTCTGGTAAATAGACTGGTTTAATCAAATCTTATTCAAATGAGTTACATCCTTCAAAGCAGGTTTTTGGGGGGTATCACCAGCTTTTTCCAATCCTACACATTCCATTCTTCTAATCTCGTCCCCCTTTCTCAAGGTATAAGGAGTAGGTACAGCATTCTGTATCAGTCCTTCCTCACTTCCTCTTCCTCCCGATCTGTGTATGTCTCTTCTGGAGCATAAAGTTTATACGGTTTTATTTGTCTGTCTGTTTGGGGTGATCTGATTTGACTGGTAAATTCTGAAAGAGCATGGATTATGTCTCCTTAGTCTATTTTGTGTAGAAGTCACCTGCAGGTTTGAGATTGATGTTAAGTAACTATACCGTGCTACCTCACATATTCTTTTCTTTCTTCACTTTTCTATGCCTTTTCCATTTGTTTGATCTCCTTAGAATAATCTCTGTTGACACTTGAAAGATAGAAGCAATGCCACTTTAAAGCTTCCTCACTGTCGATGGAATGATGATAATAACACAACGGATTTTCAGGACTTTTATGGAGAAGTCAAAGCCCTTCACAGACATGAATGCATTCATCTTCGCAACAGCTGAATTAGAGATAACTGAGGACAGGTCTTAATGGCATATTGCAAATGGATGCTGAGGTCACCTGAGAAACTTTTAGCTAAAGTCATAGAATATTACAGTGGAAAGTTCAACTCTCTGTTTTCAGGGATGGCACTAAGGCCAGCAGCACAAAATGACTTGCCCAGTCGGCCATATATTGGGATGAGAACCTGTATCTGGGACCGTCATCTCTGCCATATGCAGCCATAATTCTCACACTCGTGTGAATGTTTCGGGGCAGGCCAGTGTCCACGGGGGGCAAAGCAGGGCCCCAGTCAAAGGAAGCAGAGCAAAGTAAATGAGCTCAGAGCTGCTTAGGGACAGACTAACATTCCCTCTTTGCACACTGTTTAAATCTGATTCAGACTTCTCACACTGAAAATTTTTGGCCCGTTCTACATGGTTCATTCATTTCTTTACTAATAATTAATGTAAATAGGTCAGATTTTATGGATCTATGTATTTTTGTTTCATAAACTCAGTAAGCTTTTTCTCTTTTCTTAAAGCAGCTCTGATTGGCTCTTTAACTGCAACATGGGGCCTGTGTAGAACCTGCAGATGATATAACACATTAGGAAATTCTTTTTGACAAATTAAAATAACATTTTTTGTTTATTTTAGAAATCCCTGAACATTTGAAAGTGCTAATCTTGGGAGATGTTTTCTAACTGGCGTAATTAGCTTGATTCCTCCAAGTAGCAGCATTTCCTTGGTCTAACTGTTTTTTGGACGGCAGGCTGAGTCATAACACAGGCAATGTGGAGATGGAAGAAAAATTGAACATCAGAAGCCTTCTAATGACTTCCAGCCCTAGTCCAAGGACAAGGGAAATGTGTGACTTCTGAGAGAGATGAAGATAAATGCAGCCACTTTCAAATAGAATTATAATAGCCTTGCCTTAGACACTTGAGCTCAGGAAAGGATTAGTTGTCAGGATAGAGAGGTCACCAGTGCTCACCTTGGGAGGAGTCTTCAGCAGATCAGGGTTTCCAGAGATAATGTCCTTAAAGAAAGGCCAGCTGAGGGCTTGTTATCAGAGGCATGCATAACAATGAATAAGTCTGCTCTTATCCTTTTCCCAGGCACTAAGAAATTCTGGTACATAATCCAGGTAAAATTTTCAGGTCCTCCTGCATCAGTAAGCTAAGTAAAGTTGTCCTTGGTGAGCTTCAATAAATTGACAAAGAAAGGACTCCTCCCCACACACCAGGCTGTGTGCTTAGCATCTCCTATAGGCTCTTCCAAGAAGCTGTAATGCAGATAGCACGGGCTAGTTGACTTCTTCCTAAATTTGGCGCACGTTTTCTTCAATTCTGATTTATTTGAATGCATTTCAAATCAATGAGCACTTCTTGATTTGATTCTTGTAATGGTCATTACTTCAGTTTTGGGGGAAGTAAAGCTGAACCAGGAGGAAAGCACTTCCTTTCACAAGTTCTTAACCTTTTTCCACAAATTTTTGTCCCAGATTTTAATAGTGAAAAATTTCAAACCTACAGAAAAACTGAATATTACAGCAAAATCTGTTTACCTTTCACCCAGGTTTACCAACTGTTAACATTTTCCTACATTTGCATGTCTTTCTTTGTGTGTCTGTGTATTTTGTTGTCTGAACCATTTGAAAATATGCTGAAGACATGATACTTAACTCCTAAATTCTTCAGCTTGTATCTCCTAAGAACAGTCTCCTATATAAGTGTAGGGCCATTTTCTACTCCAAAAAATATAACATTGATCAAATAGTATTATACAGTCCATATTCATATTCCTTAATTTTCCCAGTAATGCTCTTTTAACTTTTTAAAAATCAACTAAAAAGCCTACTAAAAAATCATGCATTTTCTTTGGTTGTCATGTCTTTTTAGTCTCTTTTAATCCAGAAAAGCCCCTCACCTTTGGTCTTCCTTAACACTGACACTTTTGAAGAGCCCAGGCCAGCTAACTTGTCACACGCCCTGCAGTCTGCATTGGTCTGATAGTTTCCCCATGACTGAATCCAGCTCAAGCATTTTTGGCAAAAATTATTACCTAAGTGGTGTCGTATTCAACCTAGTATCATATCAGGAGACATATATTGTCAGTTTGTCCTCTTATTGCCGATGCTAAGCTTGATCATTTGGTTAAATGTCAGATGATATTCACGAGATCTGTCTGCTACTTTTTTTCTTTTTAATTAAAAGTAATACATGGAGTGGTACTCTGAGACTGAAAATATCTTGCTCCCCAGTAACATCTCACCCAGTGGTTTTAGCATCCATTGATGGTCCTTGCCTGAACCAATTATTACATTGGCAGCTACACAATGGTGCCTTTCTAATTCTCTAATTCCATTGCTCATTCCTTTAGTAGTTGGCATTCTTCTGTGAAGAAGAGATTTTCCTCTCTCCGCTGGCCTTTGGGGATTCTTTTTATGATGCAGTATATTATTTGACATCACTCTCAGTATTCTTCTTTATCTCAAATGCCCTAAATTTTTTTTGAACACTCTCTTGCTTTCTCGAACAAGATGTTTCAGACTTACCCTGTACTTTGCTTTCCTAGAACATACTCTGTGTTAAAAGTTGGCTATTTAGACTCCTAGTCCAGGACGGGCAATCAAGTACTTTGTGAATAGAAAAGACGGAATTATTAATTTGGCCTGTAGTGGGTAGAGAATCAAAGAGAGCTCTATAGGCTAAAAGGGGGCATTTGACTTTAGACTTGAAGGATACAGCAAGCATAGAAAAGATTGGAGATGTCCCAGAAGGAGGGGACACATCAAAACTTTTCATGGGAGTAAGAAGTTCCTGATATATTCAGGGAATAGCAAGTAGCATGTGGTAGCTGGCAAATAGGTTATATGGGAGAAAGTAGCCAGGTGACAAAGGGCCTTAAATGCCAGGCTAAGGTGTTACAGTGGGGCAGGGAGGTTATAAGCAATGAGGTTCCATCAGTTACTTTTTATGTGAGAATGACATAATCAGAAAGGGAATTTAGAAGAGTGGGAAGGAGAGGTGATGGTTTGGAGTAAGGAGTACAGTTCGAAGATTATCTGATCCATATCCAGGCAAGAGTCTACTCATTATATCCCTTATAGAATGTAGTATGCATTCTATTGGTAATTTTAAGTTAAGTTTGTTTAGCGTTTGCATTTTCAGTTTTCTTTTCCACAGTTCTGCTACGTATTTCTCAGCCTTCAACGTGAAGGGCTTAGGGCTCAGTCTTTCTCACTGCTCACCATATGTTAAGTATCCAAGTGTTTGTTGACATATTCCTATCATAAGTTGAAATTATTTGGAATGATTTGATTTCCCCCCTTTGAATTTAATAGTCCCTTTATAACCAGAGTCTCTAGGACTGTATTATCTGCAGGTGAAGTGGGAGATGAAAATCAGTATCTGTATAATCAATCCACAACATAATGTTCCTCTGGAAAAACAGATAATTGAATCATAAGTGTGGTTCCTGCTTCAATGCACTGTTCAATCAATATGGTAGCCACTAGCCACATGTGGCTATTGAACACTTAAAAAGTGACTTGTCCAAACAGAGATATGCTGTAAATCTAAATACACACCAGATTTCAAGGACTTAGTATGAAAAAGGAATGCACAATGTATAAATAATTTTTTATATTGATGACATGTTAAAATGATAATATTTTAGATATACTGGATTAAATGAATATAAAGGGGCCCACTGTTGCCACTTTTATTCAACAAAGTATTGGAAGTCCTAGCCAGAGCAATTAGGCAAGAAAAAAAAATAAAAGGCATCCAAATCAGAAAGGAAGAAGTAAAACTGTCAGTATTTGCAGATGACATGATACATATAGAAAACCTTAAAGATTCCACCGAAAAACTGTTGGAAATAATAAACAGATTCAGTAAAACTGCAGTATACAAAATCAATTTTAAAAAATCTGTTGTGTTTCTATACACTAATAACAAACTATCAGAGAAATTAAGAGAACAATCCCGTTTACAATTGCATCAAAAAGAATAAACTTAACAAAGGAGGTGAAAAACTATAAGACATTGAGGAAAGAAGTTGAAGGAGACACAAATAAATGGAAAGATATTCTGTGCTTATTGATTGGAAGAATTAATATTGTTAGAATGTCCATACTACCCAAAGCAATCTACAAATTCAGTTCAATCTCTGTCAAAATTCCAATGGCATTTTTCACAGAAATGTGACAATATGTATCTAGGACCAATAATCCTAAAATTTTGATGGAACCACAAAAGACCCCAAATAGCCAAAGAAATCTTGAGAAAGAACAACAAAGCTGGAGGTATCACACTTCCTGATTTCCAACTGTGTTATAGAACTATAGTAATCAAAACAGTGTAGTACTGGTATAAAAACAGACACATAGGTCAATGGAATTGAATAGGGAGCTCAGAAATAAATTAATTGCCCATATATGCATGGGTTTATGACAAAGGAGACAAGAATACACAATGGGGAAAAGACAGTCTCTTCAGTAAGTGGTATTAGGAAAATTAGACCTCTATCTTATCCCATACACAAAAATCAACTCAAAAGATTAAAGATTGGAACATAAGGCCTGAAGCCATAAAACTTCTAGAAGAAAACATAGGGAAAAAGCTCCTTGACATGAGTCTTGGCAATGATTTTTTGGATTTGATACCAAAAGCAAAAGCAACAAAAGCAAAAATAAACAAGTGGGATTACATCAAACTAAAAAGCTTCTGCACAGCAAAGGAACCAACCAACAAAATGAAAAGGCAACCTACCAAATGGGAGAAAATATTTGCAATCATATATCGGATAAGGGGATAATATCCAAAATATATAAAGAAGTTATACAACTCAATAGCTAAAAAAACCTCTGATTAAAAAATGGACAGAGGATCTGAATGGGCATTTTCCCAAAGAAGACATACAGAAGGCCAACAGGTACATAAAAAGGTGCTCAACATCACAAATTATCAGGGAAATGCAAATCAAAACCACAATTAGATATCACCTCACACCTGTTAGAATAGCTATCACCAGAAAGATAAAAGATATCAAGTATTGCCAAGGATGTGGAGAAAAGGAAACCCTTGTACATTGTTGGTGGGAATGTAGATTGGTGCAGCTACTATGAAAAGCAGTATGGAGGTTCCTCAAAAAATGAAAAATAGTACTACCTTATGATCCAGCACTTCTATTTTGGGGTATTTATCTGAAGGAAACTAAAACACTAACTTGAAAAGTTATCTGTGCTTCCATGTTCCTTGCAGCATTATTCATAATGGCCAAGACATGTAAACAACCTAAGTGTCCATCAATAGATGAATAGATAAGAAAAATGTGGTTTATATACACAATGAAATATTATTCGACCATTAAAAAGAAGGAAATCCTGCCATATGCAGCAAGGTCCATTGATGGACCTTGAGGGCATCATGCTAAGTGAAATAAGTCAAACAGAGAAAGGCAAATACCATATGATCTCTCTCACATGTGGAATCTAAAACAGACATACACACAAATGAACTTATAGGTACAGAAAAACAAATTGTGGCTGCCAGAGCCTGGGGGTTGGGGATGGGCAAAATGGGTGAAGGGGGTCAAAAGGTACAAACTTCCAGTTATAAAATAATCAGGTCATGGGGATGTAATGTACAGCATGGTGACTACAGTTAATAACATTGTGTTGTATATTTGAAAGCTGGTAAAAAAGTGGGTCTTAAAAGTTCTCATCACAAGAAAAGAAATTTGTGACCCTGCGGTAGTGGATGTTAACTACATATATTGTAGTGATCATTTTGCTATATGTCCATATATCAACTCATTATGTTGTACATCTGAAACTAATATGTTATATGTCAGTTATATCTCAACAAAAACAGCAACAACAATATATATATTGAACATTTTACTTATTTTTACTTTTTTGATGTGGTTACTAAAAAATTAAAAGTTAGATATGTGGATCGCCTGGTATTTCTGTTTGACAGTGCTGATGTAGATAATTGAATATATTTCTTACTTTGATTGATGGCCTCAAACATATTTTTCAAGATTCCAATAAATATAAATACTTGAAAGGCATGTACTCTATTCCTCTAAACTGGGACTAGTTTGAGTTTTTGTCTGAAGCAAATGAAAAGGCAATATGTCAATGCAATTTTTGAAACTTTCAAGAACCATAAATATAAATACTATTTTATAGGAAACAATTTTAATAATAATCATACTTCCAAGAGTTCCTATTATAAACTAACAATTTTTAAAATGGAAAGTTTGCCTCACATATATACATATAATGACCTTTTGTAAATTTACAGCTCAGAAAATTAAAATTGTAAAGACCAATCATAGTGAACTGATTTTAGAAGAAGCATGCAGTCATGCACCACATAACGATGATTCCATCAATGACAACCACATCTACAACAATGGTCCCATAAGATTAGTACCACACGGCCTAGGTATGTAGTAGGCTATACCATGGTGTACACACAAGGATGAAACCGCTGAATGATGCATTTCTCAGAATGTATCCCCATTGTTCAGTCGTGCATGTCTATGGTTTGCTTCTTCTGTTAATGAAATTTGTGTCATATTTTCTCCGTGTGTAGCCATTTCTCCAAATAGGCTAAGCATCTTCAGAGACTAACTGATGGATATAGAGCATACATGGTTCCATTATGCCTGATAGCTAATGATGTTCTGAATGTCTAACTTAACTTCTAGAACTTAACCTAACATTCCAGGATGGAGGGAATCTTGAGAGTCATCATATTAGGTTCATTAAACATCTGTCTGTGTGGTATAGATAGTATTCATTTACATCTCAGAGTGGTTTTTACACTCTTACTAAGTCATCCACTTACTCCATCAGGCTTGCTGACAATTCTATACTTCAAGAAAAACAAATCCACATCAGTTCTTTTTTTTTTTTCTTCCTGAGGAAGATTTGCCCTGAGCTAATGTCTATTGCCAATCTTCTTCTATTTTGTATATGAGCCACCATCACAGCATGGCCATTGATAGACGAGTGGTGTAGCTCTGCACCCAGGAACTGAAGGCAGGCTGCCAAA